>NC_060170.1:3011640-3041196 GCF_021292245.1 Micropterus dolomieu | reverse complement strand
AGTGAAGCCGCCGGGCCGCCTCAGCGGCCGCAGGGCCCGCACCACGGGGAAAACACATCCGGCCATCCTCGGAAAGAGAGCCATGCTGTACCTCAGTACCCGCACGGAAAGGGCTTCGCAACGGGCACAGGCAGCCCCCTCGAGAGCTGCCCGTGCGTGCTCCATCCCCAAACATGAGACACACATCTCATGAGAATCTCCATCCGTGATGTACCGAGGGCAAGAAAAAACACACCTTCTGTACATCTGGTTGCCGGACATGCTGGTAGACTTCTTCTTCAGGTAAGACACACTGCTTGTAGGACTGGAGCTTTCTTCAAACAACATACAGAGCGCCTGCTGAATAAAAAAAAGCTAATGATGAGTGTGTACAGGTGTGCTTTATACTCCTCCGGTTATTCCGTCACACCTTACCGTTCTAGCAACAAGCCAATAGGATTGGAGTGATTTCATTCACGTTCAGACCTGCTTCGCCTAGAGGCGTTCCCATAGTGTCGTAACCGACGCAGTTCGAGTTCCCTCGAAGGGGAACCTGAATTTTTTGGAAGGTGAGTGTCCCATTACATCTGGTGTAAAAGTAACAATTTCAGAAAAGGAACATCATACCAACAGTAAAATATGGTTGTGGTAGTGTGATGGTCTGGAGCAGTTTTGCTGCTTCAGGACCTGAAAGACTTGCTGTGGTATATGGAACCATTCTGCTGTCTAGCAAAAAATCCTAAAGGAGAATGTCCGGCCGTCTGATCGTGACCTCAAGCTGAAGCGCACTTGGGTTCTGCAGCAGGACAATGATCTAAAACACACCAGCAAGTCCACCTCTGAATGGCTTAAGAAAAACAAAATGACAAGACCTTGGAGTGGCCCAGTCAAAATCCTGACCTGAATGCGATTGAGATGTTGTGGCATGACCTTACAAAAGTGGTTAAGGCTCAAACCTCCAGTGTGGCTGAATTACAACAAATCTGCAAAGATGAGTGGGCCAAAACTCCTCCAAAGCGCTGTAAAAGACTCATTGCCTGCTATCGCAAACGCTTGATTGCAGTTGTTGCTGCTAAGGGTGGACCAATTAGTTTTTAAGTTTAAGGGGCAATCAGTTTTTCTCACAGGGCCATATAGGTTTGGATTTTTTCCCCCCCTTAATATTATAAACCTTCATTTTAAAACTGCATTGTGTTTCCTTGCATTATCTTTGTCTAATATTCCAATTTGTTCTCAAACATTTCAGTGTGACAAACATGTAAAAAAAATAAATCAGGAATGTGGCAAACACTCTTTCACACCACTTCCTTTTCGCCCACAATTCATTTGGAGACTGTACCGCAATACCTGGTATTAAAAAAAACATGCTATACTGTGACAAGTGTATTGATGGTACAGCAGAAAATGACATGGGGGGGGGGAAGCTTGTGCTTGTACGTTACCTCTGGCTTCCATCGGTGACAGTAGGAACCATGGAGATGTTGTTCTCAGGATTGAAAAGAGGCCGCAGAGAGCCGTACCATGTGTTGACCAACGTGAGCTTATGGAAGCCTGCACATTCAACACAGCATTAAGACGGCGCTTTCTTCAGATTGCACCACACATCCAAATAAAACAGAAATGTAATTCATTTAGGACCACTTATTGTTCAAGATGAATAGTTATTGCAAAACCCAACACGCCTCCATCTGCACTTCACTGCAAGACCTTGGGAGTGTAGTAGGTGAATGTATGCTACACATTCACAAGTCTGTCATTAGTGCATCGTCCACTGCATTCACTTGCAAGACGTAGGTTAATAAAATGTGTCTCTCTTTGCAAACACTCAGCATTGTGATAGATACGTCTGAATACGTGATTGCTATAAGTGCAAGTGGAGAAAGATAATTGGCTCTTGCAACGTTTTCTTACCGTTGTTGTGGAGATCCTGTATCTTCTGATGTGGGACTGAAATACAGTCCAGGTTTGTGTGTTTCTCTGTCTCAGGTCCACAGAAGCTCGATCCTCTGGATCCGTCCTGCAGCCTCTGCTGCTGCACCTCCAGTTCTGGAAAAGAAAGGACAGGATATTCAATATATGCTTCCTCATGTTACATTCATGTACTGACTATTTGGTTCCATTTTCTCTGTGTCTCACAAGACATTTTCAGTAACCACACTATCAACACAACCGCAATGGTTTGAATTTCAATCAAGATTGATTAACCTGAGCTGTAAAGGTGTTACCATTGTAGCATATTTCTACAGGATTATAAGAAGGCAGTACTTTATTTAATCTCAGGAATCTACTTAAACAAGCAAACCTGTAGTAAGTGCACCTGCAATTTTGCACTGGAAACTGTCAATGCACAGCTATGCACCTACTAACAGTAGGTCAAAGCAATGGATGTTTCTAATAGACACTTTGGGTAATCATTTTACTGTTCGCCTTCATTTTCTCTACCAAATACGTTTGACAGACCCGTGGGTTTGTTTGCAACCTGTCTAATTATTCTTGTTTCTGGTCACATTGGATATTATATTGTTCAGAAAGTTCAGCAATTACCGAAGAGTACAGTGTTATCATCACTGATACAATTAATGCCCAGGGCTGCAAAAATAAAACCCATGCTGTAATAAAGTGTAGTTTTGCTTAAAAGCCCAGAGATAAACCTTTATATTCATCTCTTCACCACACTCTGTCTTGACAGATCATCAGGGAAGCTTCCTCTGAATAGCTATAGAGGTAAAATTGTGTTTATTTATCCTGGTTTTATTATTTTTGGTATTTATATTGTAATCCCTGAGAGCTACTAAACTGATTTTCATTGTTTTTAAAACAATGACAATAAAAAAATAACATACTACTAAAATATCAATAATATTCAGTAATAATAATCATTATTATAATAAATTATTAATGATTTGCCCTTTGTTGGTCACACTGAAGATCCACATGATTTAAAAAAAGTGTATCTTGAGCTCAGCAGAAATATTATGGATAGTTAGTGTCTCCAACTGAATTTGTCTGGGAGCTTATCAGCTGGGATCAGGGAGCACATCTTTCATGATTTGATTTGACGATAAGGTAATGTCTGTTAGTTAAGATATTGTCTGTCAACCACAGTTATGATTATGAAATGAAGCTGATGCCACATATTGAAAAATATCAAAAAGGAAAGCAGATATAAAAGTCATACAGCACTAAAAACTGCTATTATAAAAAGTCAAAATCTTTTTCTAGATTTTAACTTCTTAAAGGCCAACTGTTACATCATTTGACATTTTTTTGCTGTGCAGCCAGTTTTCTAAAGGACCTACATGATGGACCCACACCTAACTCAAATGTGTCATCCCTTTGTATCACACTCCTTTGCTCTGTTTTTTTTTCATGCATTCTATTATGTCAGTGTGTGTGTGCGTGTAACTCACTGATGTTTGGGCTGTGAATGGTCAGGTGATCAGTCTCAGCCATCAAGCGAGGGCTCAGGCTGGTCAGCATACAGTCAATACTCTTGACCACATCCATGGGGCCGTTCACCACCTAAAACACAAGAAGCAATTCGGCAAAGCTAAAGAGGTACATTTCAAAATGACCATTCAAACGCCACACAATGAGAAAATGCTTTCAGCGCAGTTAACTGTTTGCCAGAGTCTACATACAGTATGGGTGAACAGGGCACACACAGTTCAGTAGACTGGCCTATAATGCAGTGTACAATCGTGGATTTTGCTATTGTCTGTTTTGAAACCCCTCGTTCTGAATTCAATATGCCCATCTAAGAGCTGAGCCTTGGAGACAGAGCTGGGAGCAGAGAGAGGGAGGCTTCTAGATGAGTACAGCCACAGTTTTTCAGAGTGCTGCTCATCCATTGAGTCTGGGCTGAGGTGGCCTTGGAGCGCTGAGAGGCCTGGGGGGAAGGGAGGCAAGCGCTAAGAGAAACACAACACTTGTCATAAGGCAACCTCGTCAAGTTGATTATCAGTAGTGCAGATGCAGAAGTGACAAAATAAAAGACTTGGTCATAGAGTTTGAAGAGAATGCAATGTACCAACTGGGTTAGAATATGGTTTCATGTATGGAGGCTGCTATAGCATGTGTCTGTTCAACTGTTCTTGAGGTAACTTAATCATTTGGGCTGATGATGAGCTCTTATAATAATGTATCTATAGAAGCATACTGCCCCCTAGTGCTTTAGAGCTGAAAAAGCAGCAGTATGTCTGTCTATGGATCATTTTCATACTCATCACACCAGTCAGTGAGCCCTCGTGCTCTTTATGGCAGCATCTACATTTGCTGGAACATGGCACCTGTTGTAGCCCTGATGCAATAATTGAGTACACATTTTCAAAACTCTTCCCACAGTCAGCACCAATGCAGGGAATGTGGACTAAACTGTGGATTGCTTTTCATTGCTTTGACACAAAATGCATTCAACATCCCCATCTTTCCAAGTTTCATAAATGATTTCTCAGTCATACTTACCTAACTGTGTACTATTATTTGATACTTTTTGCTAAATCTACATCTAAAAAAAACCTCCAACCCCGCAGAGGAATAATTTTCCTCTCCGAGGTGGAACGTTTATGGCTGCCAGCCACGTGATCAGATGTCTCTCCTGGATGCGATGAATGCTGGAAGTCTAGATAAATCTGCAGAAGATTGCCAAGGATGGAGAGAACTCTTGGCTAAATGCAGAAGTTCACTGCTGAATATCTATATCTGTAGCTCTTCTAAATAATTATTGTGAGTAGTAAATACACATTTGGTATTACATTACTGGAATTACTTTAGTTTAGTAAAAAAGCATACTGAAATATTTTAGCATATACTTTAAGGTAATCAATGAAGTAAAAAAGTGCTGTCCACTTCTTTGTGATGAATCTGTGTTTATGCAAAAAATGAAAATACATCTGCTGTTAGTTGGTTTTTAGGTCAGAGTGTGCTGAGTGACAAAGAATTACTCTTGGAAGTCAGTGTTTGGATGCACAGGTTGATCCTGAGATGTTTGTGAAGTGTGTTTGGTTGCATTAGTGCACTTTGGATGTTCATTTTTTAAATGTTAGATTAACTGTTGTGCTGAGCTGCATGGTGCTAAAGGGAACAGTGTGAAGAGTGTTGTGTTGTGATCTCAGTATAGAGAAATGTGTGTTACAGTATACTTGTCACAGAAAGTACCACTCAACCTGCGAAAACAGTGCTATAGTGTCTTCTGTGGATCTAGTGGATTTTTCCTAAAATCTGAGAAAATAACCCTGGTGATGTTAACCTCTGCTCGGATTTGGACAGTACACATTTTAGCAGAAAGCCTGTCTTACAAACTGGGGAATAGAGTTTTAAAGACATGGGCAGGTAGGAAGGGTCTAACAAAAATATGCTATTGATAAAGTTTATGTGGACTTGAATGATACTAAAAGTCATGATATATTGGCTTTACTTGTTTTTTAACACATTTCTTTTAAACCTGTTTCTTGTCAGCCCAACAACTACAAGAAATGGAACATTAAGTGTCTCTTTCACAAAACAGTTTTGTCAAGTAACGGATGTGTATCATACAACAAAAAGCTTAGAAAAAAGCTGTCAAAAGGAGCCAGTGCGTTCCAGACAAAAAAGGGAACTAAAACAGACTTGCACTGCCTTGATGACAGTGAATTTAGGCAGGACCTTTAAGTTATTAAAAAAGATTACATTTGAAAACTCTAATTTCAAAATCTGTTCCTTCATAGATTGTTAAATTGGGTTTAACAGTATTCTTAGAACTAAACTTCAGCTGGAGACCCTTTAATGCAATGGCTGGGTCAAGGCTGGAAAAATACTGTACATTCTGCTGTATGCCTCTAGTGTAGCCTATTTATTTCCCGATTCTCCTGAAGAAATTTTCAAAAAGTATTTCCTTTCTAAATCTATGATATTTCATGTCATAAGAAAATACAATACACTAAATACACAGCTTTACAAACTTGATGTGTATCCACAGTCAGGAGCCACATACGCATCAGTGCTACTGTCAGTGTGCTACCTCTTTGATGGCCTGCCACTTGAGGGCATTGTCTTCACTGATGACGCTGTCGGCCACACTAACGAAGAGCTGGCTGAACTCCTGGATGTTGTCCTGGCTGTGGTTGGCGGCATCGGCGAACGGCTGTGTTGGGACGTCAGCAGCCAGAGACAGCAGCTGGATGAGGGACACCATGTCTGTTGGCTGCAGTCCCTCTTGCTGGGTGTCCTCCAGGGCCTGGACAGAGATGTCCAGCAGGGCAGACGCCTGGGCCAGGTTGCCTAGCCGCGATGGCTGCTGGCCCAGCACTGCCTGGGAGTGGACACAGAGACACTTGGTTCAACAGAGCTATTGTTTTTATCATTATATATAAATTCCAAAACCTGTGTTTTTATTTGTATTATTATCCATTAAGGTTATTTCAATATTTTTTATGACTCTGGGAAGCCAGTCAGAGTGATCTCTTATATGATGGATATTATTTAATTTATTTGATTACATGTTTGTTCATTTTTCACTACTGTTGGGCAGTGTTTAATGCAAACAATTATTTTTAAATGTCCTGATCTAAATGAATGAGCTTTGATGCAAAATCTTGGCATCAGCATCCGCCTATAGCAAACTACACCAAACCCTTTTGAAAATACACATCACACTTACAACTGAATTCTTCATAAATGCATAATGGTGTAACTAAATTTAAAAAAAGAAAGATAAATGGAATGTCCCACCTAAATACACCTTAAAACACTATCTCATGATTAACTCAATGTTAGGTGTGGTTAACAGGCTAAGAAGGCATCTGACAGTACAAAGCCTGGGAAGACAGTGAAATATTTAAAGAAGTGGGAAAATAAGGCCAGGTTGTGCTAAATGAGGATGTATAGGTTGTTTACCTGGGTTTTGTTGGAGAGCTTCATCATATGGCTCATAAAGGCAGTGGGGTGAGAGTTCTGAGAATCACTTATCTGCTTCATCTTCAGGTAACGCTCTGTGCCAAAGAAATGTAACATCAGTGTGGATGATGTAATGGCAGAATGCTCTGCTGCTCAAAGAACTTATCCTTCAGCGCCCTAGAATAAAACCCTGAACTCCCAGCAGAAACTGATCTCTCACTCCATGTCAACAGGGGTATTTCCCTCACTTAAGGCTCAGAAATTATAATTTAGTTGCAGCAGACAGATATATTATACATTTATACTCTTAATCTTATCTGTCAGTCTAGTAACCTTTGACAGTAACCACTCAAGGTCACGGGTCAACACTATACCCTCAAATGAAATGAGATATTAAATGCTTCACATCATGTCAGTAGTGGAAAAAATACAAATAAACACAAGTTAACTAATAATACATAGTATAAAATACTTGCTTACAACTAAAAGTCCTATTTGTGCTCTCTGCTTTGTGCTTGAAACTTGACGTTTGTGTATTGACACAATATTGCCATGGAAAATATTGCGATACTATGCTGTATCGATTTTCTCCCCCACCCCTAGTTTGGAGTACACTTTTCATCTCTGAATAGTGTCTGCGAAACTTGTGTTTTTGGAGTACCTTGGAGGGGTATGCATTCTACAATTGAAACTTGTAGGTATCTTACTGGATATTTCCAGTAGACACATATTTAACTACCACTGGGCAATGAGAAAAGTGAATTTCAGGACCAGAATTATTTTCTTGACAGCAAATTAATAGAATAAAAACATCTATGTTAAATAATTAGAAGATTTTATGAATTTTCTTTTTTGAGTCTGGTCAACAGTTTCTGTGGGGGTTAGGGTTGCATTTGGGGTATCCAAGGAGGGATAAAATCAAGGGCTGGATGACTGAGAACCTTTATAGACATATGGGGTAGCACTTCCATCACTACATGCAGGCTGCTGCACCATAATGTATTTACCTTAGTCAATATATCCAGTCATCATTAGCACTCATATTCTATTTATATTAACAAGTACAGTACAAACCTTGACATAACCTGACTACAGCAGCTTTTGTGGACAGTGAACGAGGCTCACCTCTGCTGCTGCTGCAGATGAATGGCAGTGGATGGGAACAGTCCGTCAGGTTGAACAGTGGGAGCTGGTCTGACCAACCCTGCAGTGTCCTGCAGCCCTGCACCTCCATCTGCTGGTGCATTGCTGCTCACACATTCATGTGATCGCACATCCACACAATGACACACAACAAGAGTCAGCCTGAGTATGTTTAAATTTCTCCACTGGTAAAAAACTAAGGTAAATATGAGATTTGATTAAAACAAATGATGGCATTCAGGAACATCAAGGGGTCAATGAGGGTCGACAACAAATGAAAGAATTGTGAATTTATTATGAATACAAATATATTGTGAAAAATATAAATAACAGCTTAATCTCTTTAAGCTTGAATTGACTGCATGAATCTTTTAAGAGGAAAAGAAAGTCAGACAGTGTAGGAGTTACTCTTCACCACTGCATGAAGCTCTGTTCTTCCCGGAGCCGCCCCCGCACTTCTGGAGCTATGGGAATCCCCTCCCTGTTTCTCTGTCTCACTTTCACTCCCCTTTATTCTCTCCGCTCAGTCACCCTAATGTGTCCCTATCCAGTGGTTGAATGTAACTAAGTATATTTACTCAAGAACAGTACTTAGGTACAAGAGAGAGAAATATTGTAGTTTTCACTGCACTACATTTATTTAATAGTTGAAGATTTAGTTCATTTTAATTAATTATTAACTACAAATGGGCTATTCTGTATAATGATTACTTTTACTTTTGGTACTTCAAGTACATTCTGTAAATATTACTTCTTTGTAACTGCGTGCACTCGCAATTATAGTAGGCACATTAGGTCAAAGTTTAACCAGGAAGTCAGTCTGTAAACAGATTAGGTAACATGATTGTTTGTTTTTTGTTGTCTCTTTGAAATCATTTTCACTAATCCAGTTTGTAAGTATAACAATATTATTACTGCAACAAATTACATCTAAAACTCCAAAAATAGGATCCAAATTGTAACAAATCAAAATAAGAAGGAAACCCTATGAAGCATGATGCAAAATTCCAAATTTATGTCTTCATTTGAGTGAAACTATAGGACAGCCCACCCTCACCTACTTAAAACTCAGACTAAATCAGTAATACATCATTTTTTTCAGCAAATAATTTACTGATTTGTAACTAATATACGCTATTTAAAAAAACTGAATTTGTCAAGCTTTGTCCTACATATGTTTGGCTGTCAAGGGAACATGAGGCCTCCATTCCAAATGAGGCAATGTCCAAACCAACATTAGCCCTACGTGAAAAAAACCCAGCCCCTTCATTCTGTTGAATGAGGCCACTGTGATGACAGTCTGGGTTCCAATGCAATGCTTAAGCAAAAAAGAGTAGAATAGTGCGGACTGGAAAAAAGTTCCATTTAAACACAATGCAACGTCATCTGGGAAGACACTGTGTAAGCCAATGAAATATGTGCAAACAAACATTCCTCTTTCTCGTCTTTACTATGTGCTACTACTAACTACTAGTCTGGCAATCACTGTGACTAAAGATAAAATGACTGTCATCATGATAACCCAGAACATTATAAACCACTGTGCAGTGTTTTGGTGTCTGATAAAATTCTTTAAACTCATGGATGGGACCATTCGGTAGACACTTTGGAAAGGATCACAGATGATGAAATGCTGATTTGAAAGAGACAGAACGTGATCCACAGAATGTGATCTTACCTGGGCAAAACAGAAGGACTTGCACCTCTTTGACCACTGAATGGCTGCTTAGGTGGTCAAGGTTCCAACTGAAAAACACTTCCTGGGTCATGGGTGTACATGCATTGAGGGCAAGGATATGTCTTGTTTCCAGAGAAATATTCCAAACATTTAGGTCAGTGATATTTCCAAAAAAGGGCTCTGTGAAATTCCCTCCAAATGAATCTTGGTCCTGACCCAGAATGAGTATCCCATCCCCGTAGATATCTCTTGAAATATCTGTGCCAGAGCCCATGTCCTTCCTGTCCCCATCCACATAGATAGCCCAGTGGCCACCGTTCCTGCGCCACGTGACACAGATGTGATGCCAAGCTCCATCGTTGGGAAAGGACGCCTTATATGGCAGGTGCTTCCCGTGGATGATGGTTGCCAGGAGGATGCGTCCCTGCATGTCCACTTGTCCTCTTAACTGGAACTCATTAGTAAAGACAGGTGCTGCGTAGGAGAAGATGGTGGACACCTCATTCCACTCTTGGTTCCACTGAACACGAACACACACACTGACAGAAGACAGGGCTGGAAAGGGCATGATGACACGGGCAAAGCCCTCCCGGGATTCCTTTGGGAAGTATAGAGCTGAGAAGTGTAAATCTAAACACGAGCAGAAGAAGTAATTGATGAAATTCTACATTTTACTTTTGTATTTCTGTACTTGTTTTATTAGCTTGTAGGTCTGCTATTTTCACTCACATTGTTTGGAGAGGGCCACAGGTTGGGAGGCTGCTTTGCTGGGATCCCTGACCCAGATAGGGGAGTGAAGTCCAGTCTGCTGAAGAAGCTCCAAGGCTCCTTCCCGTTCCTCTGACTGGTCGAGAGAGGCAAGTGAGCTGAGCTGGCCTCTACAGAAGCTGTCAGCCCTGGAGAAAGCAAGCGAGTCATTGACCAACTGGAGAGCCCAGTGAGAAGTTAGATGGACTAGTCTGGGTTGTTCTGGAGAGTCAGACACAGAAAACAACAAAACCATAAATTATAAATAGTGTGGCATCAATCAAATACATATTTGATGATTTTTTAATTGATCAAGTAGATGTACAAGGGAAGTAAGTACTATGAATTCAAACTGCTGGCCGCTAGATGGCCACTAAAAGTGATTAACTGTCTCACCATGTGAGTCCCCCACTCTGTCTGGCACAGCATGTGTTGGCTCACTGTCACATAACACCTAAAGGAGAAAAAGTCAAGTTTAATTTATTATTTTAACAGTTTCTGTACAGCATTTGCCTGCACATTTAATATAATAAATATATATAATATATAATCCGCCATTTGAAAATAGATGGGTAACACGTGAGAACAGTAATCAGTGCTATGGAATTTCAGGTATCATTATATCCAAATGTTGAGGCACTGAGTAGTATTTTCAAATAAAAGAATGAAATCTTAATACAAGTTAGAAAAGAAACACACAGAAAACTATTTGCTTAGCTCTTGTTATATTATGGTAGAGAATGAGAAGGTTATTACCGCAAATGAGAAGAGTATGAGTCCAGTATGCAGGGCCCCAGTCATCTCTAACACAGCGTAGTCTCCAAGTGAAATAAACTAGCTTACCCAGGATATATTACTACCACTGGATCCAGATGCAATTCACTTAGAGTTAGGTAAGTCATAAAGTAAATCCAAGACCCTATTGATTATGGGTATTTGTGCCAATAATATCTCAAATGCTTTGAGTATGGCATGGTAAGGCAAGCCAGAAACACTTTAGTGTGTCTCTCTTCAACAGGTAGTTTTCAAAAATCTTGAGTGTACGTCCTAATTCATTGTTGCACTCTCAGTTGTAGAATCCCCATTTTCCTCCAAAGCAGCAGAAAGCCTCTGAGTAATCTGTGAACAAACTCCATGTGTGGTACGTTCAAACCCAAATCTGGTGCAGACTCCTCATCCAGTATCTCGGCTTCAATATCCAGCATATCCAGCAGAGTGTCTGGTGTCCTGACTGGGAGAGAGCCAGCAATCCCAGTGCGTCTGTCCAAGAGTCTCAGTCTGTCTCCTGCCTCCTGCTTCCCTTCAGACCCCCACCCACCCATCCCTCCCTCCTTAGTACCCTGAAGCCATCTGCCTTTGTCATGCAAATGCCATTTTTTTTTAAAAAGAACCCTACTTACGCAAGCAGTGTCAAGCATTTGGCACAGAGAGTTCATCAAGAGCAGCAGGGCAGCGGACATTTTTACCACATAGCCCTTCATTTTACTTTCTATGGGATTCTAAAGTTAACTGGACATCGGTTTTAATACTGTATAGTCAATAAAAATGTTGTAGTACAATCTGCGTACAATAAATCTTAAAGTTTGGTTTGTTTGGGTTACTTTCATCTGATGGTTTTGTGCAACATGCTTGAAAAGTATGCCTTTTGACATCAAATGTGTATTCACAATACAGTACATATGCCAAATGCTTTTCATCTGCATTTTCAGATTAACACATTGATCACTAAAAATTGTATAGGTCACATATTTAAACACCTGACCTCACAATTTAGACTTGGGCAAAAAGGTAAGAAGCTAAGGTGGGACAAGCAAGTAGACTAGAAAACACAACTGAAATAAACAGAATACATTGTCAGTCAAGTGAATCACTCATTCAAGAAACAATATGACTTATGAGATGTTCAATAACTCCAGTTGATCACATGTTGGGTTTTATTTTTGAAATATTTATTTTGTTACTTATTTAAGTTAAGATTGCACTGTACACACTAAACAGTTTTTTGTGTAAGTGTAGGCATATTTAAGTTAGCACACTTTGAGGAATGTTAACAATGGGAGAAGGACCACTACAACCAGCAATGTGAGGGTCACCACAACATGGGCTAGCAGAATCTAGCATAGTGTCGGAGAACCACCAACGGCTGTGCAAGCTAATGTTCCAACTTGTATCCCAATGCCTGTGGGTTTGACAATGTTTGACGGATACATTTCAGTATGAAATGTTTACTGAGATGAGATATTTCACCGGCTAAAAAGAGCTGGTGGAAGTCATTGGTTGTGCACGTTAACATTTCTAATTAAATAAAATGAATTTCTAATTAAATAAAAATGATAATAGAAATACAGTAATTGCAAAGTGACTTGTCTATTTAAAAATACTTAAATGATGTTATATGAAATAATATTTTGGACAGATTGAGGTTCTTATTATCACTGGTTTTACATTTGATCACATTTAAAACAGTGTTCGGCAGTAAAGTGCAATTTATTATTTATTTACTGATGGCTTAGGCTACGGGGCTACGCAGAGGCTACGTCGTCGCCTGACGTGCACCTCCTCAAAAATGTAACTACAGGTCGAGTAAGCTCTGTGATTGGTCGACTGGGTAGCCGCGTAATGCCTTCGAGCCGACCGAGTCGCACAAGTATAAATGCATGGCTACGTGCATCGCCTACGGCGTAGCTACGCCATAGACCCTACGCAGAAGTATGGGCCTTCACATGTTACTGCATTACTGGACGCACCAACCTTGACGTGAGTGGGCGAGTGCTGCAAGTCAGCTGTTAGCCAGGAAGCTAAAGAAGGAATGGAGAATGAGGGAGAGAAGCGTTCTTTCAACAGCTGGAAGTAACGTTACTCCTGTTACTGCTGTTACTGCCATGTTACAGTCTAAGATGCAAAGAACATTGTTGTCCGTTGTAAACTCAGTGCGACCAGCAAAAAGCTATCAACCGTTAACAGTTCTGCATCTGATCCCTGAAACATCTGCTAAAGCAGCACAGCAACGTGAAACTTTAAAAGAAACTCCGGCTGCTACAGCCAGTGATGCTTGGACTCTCGGAAGAGACTGGCGTTAAGTAATGATGTATGTTTTGTAAAAATACTGAATACTGCTCTTGGGCAAGGATTATACTTTCCACGTCTGTGAGTACGCGAGGGTCAGCGTGTCTAAAAAATCCTCATCAGAGGAGGTACGCATAGGGTCTGTGCGGACATCTGTGTGCCTCCAGTTTTTTGTGACCGCACTAGCGCTACCAGGGCACCAACCGATTTACTGCGCATGTGTGGAATGTGTCCGACAAGCTGACTGAAGAAAGTAGTATAAACAGAAGTAGTCCGCGTCCGTGGGGTATGCAGTTGTCCGTGTCTGCCAAGGGGGTAAGCCACAGTTGAAACAGTAAAGCCGACCAAAGCCTGCACGGACGGTTCCTTGTAGGCCCAAAAATTACATCAAAACCCTGTGACATCCCGTCGCACACGAGAGATGTAACCATATTGTTTAGATTATAAACTTTCAGTGAATCTAAAACAACTATTCGGCGATCAGTGACGCTGTGTTGGTGTTTGGCAGGTGAGCCTCGTAGGTGGGCTGATTAATCAGTGACGATTCAAGTCAGTCAAACACACTGAGCCATGAAACTTTTTGTTGGTGCAGCTATGCAGCTACCAGAATTACGGTGTTTCTGCGTTGCTTTACGTAATTAAACCACGGTTATGCTGCGCAATCATGCACAGTAGACACTGGTGCCAACAGGAAGTAACCCTGTAGTAGTATTTTATTGGTCCAAAACTGGCTTCACTGCTCTCCATTCAAATCAGCGGGGTGGCTTCGTCCAGTAATATACTGTCTATGGTGTCTGCTCGAAAAAATCGTCATCAGAGGGGGCACGCGTAGTGTCTGTGTGGAACGTGTCCGCCAAGCTGACTCCAGAAAGTAGTATAAACAGAAGTAGTTTGCATCCGCAAGGTCTGCAGCTGTCCTGTCCACTCCAGAGTATATGCGAGGCTTTAGAAATACATGTGCAAAGTTCAAAAGTCAGGATTCACCTGCTTTATTTTTTATTTCAGCCAGTGGGCATTAAGAAACGTTATGTTTTGTAAACTAAAAAAAAATAAAAATACTCCTTGCTGCTGTTGAATGAATATGATATTAGTTAAAAAGTCGGGAGAGACTACTGCTTTGTTGTATTATCCGTGAAGGGTACTGAGATCTGGAACAAATTACCGGCTGCAGTTGTGAATGCCCCACTTCACCTACAATCAAGACTTGGCTTAAACAATGGCTCAAGACACATCAAGTCTATGATCACTAATTAAATTATTTACATTGTTGGTGTGTGTCTGGCATATGTGTGTTTAAGTATACATATAGTTACTTACAATTGTCTGGCTTTCACGTACAGTGACCCTTCATGATTCTGGACTCTAGTGAAGGACCTTGTGGGATCATTCAGCTGGAGACTTACCCTGCTGTGTGGTCCCACACTAGATGCGGCCTTTTACTGCACTGACTAGCACTTTAATCCATTTAATAGCATTTATTTGCATAGAATAGCACTTTCTTGCATAAATAGCACCCTGAAACTACATGTCTTAATAACCTTATTAATAATATTGTGGAGTATTTTAATATTCTTTCTATTGTTTGTTGAACTTTTCTTATATTGACCTCTTTTTTTTAATGACCTGTCGGGACACTACAGATGAAAATTAGCCTTCTGGCTAAATCTGGCATATTTACACTAAATGTCCATTAATGTGCCCTGTCCCTTTTAAATAAAAAACTTTTTTTTAGCAATGTCGCTGTATAGAACTCAGTGGTTAACTTGGTGAGTACAATGTTATCACCGCAGGAATAATCCTTTAACACAAACATCTTGCCTAGTGTGGCTGTCCACACACCTGTCTGGGCAGACTCACACACAGAGACTGATGTACTTGAGAGTAAGACTGGTGGAGTAAAGCCTTAACATCCCTAATGTCCACAATCCAGTGATCCAGACAAAGACTGGCTATGACAAAGCCAGCCATTAGTATTCCTCCTGGGTATCTGCTCTCAGTGTGAAAAACTGGACAAGAGCCCACAGGAACAAAGGCTCCTCCAGGCTGAGACTCCTGGACGTCGCTTTCCCCCTGCGCCCTCCTCTCTTGTCGCCTATTCATCTAACTGAACAACAACTTTCTCCTTCAATCACGCTGGGGCTTGCAGGCGTTGCTGTGAAAACCCAGTCACTTACAGTTCTTGTCAGTATTAGCACTGAAGAGAAATGGATAGGGAACAACAGATCCTGAAAGGTTTCTGGAAAGTACAATGAGGCATGTATGCTTTTAAAGTTTCTTAGTGAAATTTAAAAACAAAATGTTTTGCCTTCCTGTGTTGCTGAAATAAAGGTTCAGATTCCCCACAATACCTGAGAAACATGTTTTACTCTTACCTTTCATATAGTTTTGGTTTTATTTTTCAAAGTGTTGAAGCCAGAATATTGATGGGCTACGCAGTTTTATAATCACAAGATAGACAGTGATACATAGAGACAAAATAATTGTCCATGTTGAGTTTGTGATGAAGTTGAAATTAGTTCCTTGTCAGCAAGTGATAGTTTGACCCTGTTATAAATTTGTTCTCACTGTAAGAGAATGTTACTCTTTCTCTGTAATCATCCAACTCAGCTTGACTGTGAACAGATGCCACACTGCCGTGTCATTGCAGTAAAACCCAATAAAGATTAACATATAACACTTACACACACAGTACACACAGTAGGCTATACACAGGACGCCTTTATATCTCACAGGACAATGATGAGAGATATGCACGCTGTAGCTGGGGTTCCTTTGCAGTAGTTGCACTAGAGTATAAGTTCACATTCTACTGTTGTGTACTCTCTGCTCCAAAGAAACCTCTGCAATAATGCCTCAGACAAAGTCCCTGTGCTATGACATAATAAATAAAGTTATTCTCAAAGATGGTGCGAGGCACGCTACAGTGATAATAAGTGTTTATTTAGTAAAAAAAGAAACGTCTTAGTTTGAATTGGGTTCACACTAGGATCATTTGAAGGCTCTTTCAACAGAAATAGTGATGTCAAAAGCCTGCCTCATGTCCTTTGAGAGGTTCTAGCAGTTTTTATTTTGAAGGTGTTGTTGAGTGAGTTTTGCTACGGACATCTCGTGTGCCTGGGGCACCCATTTTTCCATTTAGAAATAAAATATGAATGATTGGTAGCTAGCACAACTGATGTGCTTTTTTTCAGATTGTAACTTGGCCACAGATTGTAATTAGACAGTGCCTATTTTTAGCTTTGGTAATCCCCTGACTTTTCATCCACAGCCACTTATCCAGTGAAAGATGAATTTGTCTAATGTTTGGTGCTGGTTAGCAACTGTTGACATACTTAACTAAGATGAGGTAAACATTATTAGTTAAACATCCGCATTGTGTTAGCAGCATGTTAAAATTGTCACTGTGAGCATATAGGATGCAGATGTTAGCATTTAGTGAAAAGCACTGCTACAGCCACATTGAGCTGTGAGCATGGCTGTAGACTCTTAGTCTTGTATTACTCCAATATGGTGAGCGTTCTGGCGCAAAATGGCTGCCATGCATAACCCAAGTGGGTGCCACACATTCAACCTGATCTGGAGGTTTTATTATTATTAATAATAATGCATTACATCACACCGGCTGTAAACACCTTTAACACAAACGTAGCTAGCTAGCTAGCACTTCCGGTCTGTACTCAAAGTAACGCAAAAGTACTGTAAAGCATTGGAATTCAGAGACAGTAATATTGTAATATAACTAATTACTCTCAAATGACAGTGACTAGTAATCTATAATGTATTACATTTTGGAAGTAACTTGCCCAGCACTGGGCAACATCAAGTGAAACAATGCTCACATAGCCAGTAGTGGCTTCAAGTTAGAACCTCCCATAGGAAAGCAAAATCCAAGATGAGATCTCGTAGTTGTTTCCTTCTTTTCTCCTAGACACAAATGAGCTGCTTTTAATACCAAGGTGAGACCAAAGGCCTTTTCTCCCACTTCTCAAATTCATCTCAGGAGAAACAACCACATAGAATCTCATTTATGTCTGACTCTGATCAAAATAAGAGATCTCTAACTGATCTTAAATAAGTCTTATTTAAGTCTCCTGAACATTGGACCATGAGATCAGAGAAAGAGCTCAAAGAAAACTCAGCTATGACTCCTGGGATCTCATGATTCTTCTCAAATATGTCTCAGTTTTCTCATACTGGAGCAAAAAATCATCTTATTTTGATTAAAAGACGAGCTCTCTAAGTGTAATTTCAGTCCAGAATGTGGATCAGAAAAGAAGCTCCAAGATATTTCTCAGTTTTGTCTTAGTGATGCCTCTTAGGGGTTATTTTACTCAAGTACTTTACTTACGTCAAATGTTGAGGTTGAGTATTTTCTTTTTATGGGGGTTTGTACTTCTACTCCCCTTAATTTCAAATCCTTATTGTATTTATTGTTAATTATCTGTTACAAGTTACTGAGAAAAATAAAATACATTTTGACATTGAAAATAATGCACTTTCAAATGTCATGTTTTCCAATTTGTTAAGGTAGTCACAGCCAGCATAACTGGAACACCCAATCCTTTGACATTATGTTTTGAGATTAATTCATTAAGGACCGAATACACGCAAGAACTGAGATACAACATGTATCTGTCATGCACAATAAGCACTTTTACTTTTGATACTTAAGTACATTCACTATGAATACTTTTATACCTTTTACTTGAGTAAAATTTTGAGGACTTTAATTGTGGATTTGGTATTTCTCCTCTTTTAAGTAAAGGAAAATTCTACTCTATTTAAAGACAATCAGTGCTTCGCTGTTAATTTTAGCTGGATGGTGCAGTGGCAGTGTTGTTGTCCCATGAACAGCAAAGGCAGGGTTCAAATCCAGCTCAGGGAAAGCCTCCAGCATGGTTCAAGCATGGACATTAATGTAATACGATCAAGCTCACGAATATCTCCCCAGAGCAAGAGCAATTAAGAGCAATAAGAAAGACATTAATGAACTCAAAAGGATACAATGATGAGATCTCATCTGTGACTTCCAATCTCCTATTGTAATCTCAATTCAGTATCCATTTGTGTTAAAGAAAAGACTATTCTGAGAAAAAGATTTTTCCTCTGGGCTGGTTTGAACCACTGGAAAACGGGTTAGAGCCAACCAGGAGACTTAATTGAGCTCATCCTGATGGGTCATGCTGCAAAGCTGTGACTGAGTGATCTTCTGAGGTCGAGTAAGCTGAGGTAAGAAAGTTTGATAAATTAGCAAAATAATAAGACATGCTCTATGGGCCACTTGAACAACCCAAACAAGCGCGTATAGATGGGTCAGCATCTTGCACTGTTCACAACCTGGATGCAACTAGTACAAATTAGTGCATTAGTAAAACACAGCATGTAAACCTTTTTTTAATGTCCCGCCATATCCAGGCTGTAGCAACCTGTTTCATGAAAAAGCACCCAATAAAGTTGCCCCTAGTTCCTTGTAGTCCCTGCGAAATCCGTGGATATTTTCTCTTCTCTACTTTTAGTGTGTCACACAAATGATCAGCTCCTGGTAGGGAAGGATTTTACTTTCTAAGCTCTGTTGTGTCATCATCTGACTTCTCTTTGTGCCCTTTTGGAACCAGGCTTTGTAAGGTTAACCCCTTGACGCCTGAATGTTTTCACAAAAAAAAAAAAAAAATTATTATTTGTGTTTTCATTTGCTTTCAAGCTGATGTTAAATTAAGTGAAGATGGTTAATTTATCTATAGAACATAGAAAAGATATAAATTCAGGTATGATATAGGTATGATGCAAAAAAAAAAAAACTGATATAGAGAGGGCAGAAAAGAGTACCAGCAGCTCTTCCCATCTGTCTTCCCATGTGAAATATGGAGTACCTCAGTGCACTGATTTTGGCCATGTGCTTTTCCCTCTTTACATTTTACCTCTTGGCCAAATCATAAACAGTCATAGACTCCTTGTCTGTTGTGAAAAACTGGATGTCAGGTAATTTCCTGCTCCTAAATTCTTATAAAACTGGGATGCTGGCCAATGACCCTGCTCAACATAGATACCGGTTTGATCAAGTAATAGTAACTCTCGACAACTGTGGGATTTCTCAAATTGTTACAGCCAAGAATGTTGGTGTGAAAGTTTTTTTTTATTTGTTTGTTTTTTTTAACACAAACACACATACACTTTGATTACTTTATGCTTTAATTGTTTAATGAAATGTATGGGGCTGATTGTTCTTATGTTGTGTATATATGATGCTTTGGCAATGTTGTTATTACATTCATGCCAATAAAGCTAATTTGAATAGTGTGATTTTACTGTATCTTTCTGTAAACCACTACATCTCTTTAACTCCCTTTCTGTCATCCTGGGACCTCTCTTTCTCCCCCTGGCTGTCGTTGTCTCTTTCCACATGTTTGGACCTGGACTTTTGTCCTCCAGGAGATTCAGTCTCCCTTTCTCTCTCCATTGTGTGCATGTTGTCCTGTTTGTATCTGTGTGAATGGTGGTCTTGAGCCTTGCCTACTTCGGGTCTCTTTGGTGGAGAGGAGGTAGTATGGCTCAGGTCTGTTAGGCGACTCTCCCAGATCCATTTGTTCTATCAATAATTTTGTCATGCTGATTGTCCATAAAGTAATTTTATTATGTTGATCTATTTTACTCTGTTCTGAGAGAGGGATCCCTCCTCAGTTTTTATGCCTATGGGTCTTTCAGCTTTTCCCGTTTTTTGGGTTTTTCCTTTTATTAATTAGGGTCCAATCTATGCATGGCATCGTACACATTGAGAAGCCCATGAAGCAAATTTGTGATTTGTTATATTGGGCTTCATAAATAAAATTGACTTGACTTGACTTTTCCAGTGAACACACTACATACACAAAACCTACTTAGAATTAGTACACACAGGGGGATTTTCTTGTTGAAACAGGAAGGGGACAAGCAAAAATACTTCACTACAACAGCATAGCTCGTAATAGAAAAAATAACCTACCTAATGGTTTCCTTTGATGATTTCCTGTAACATTTTGTATAGTATGCTGTAGTATTCCATGTAATATGTGTGGATCTGCTGCAGCAGAGAATTCAGATTTAGCTTAATAAAATAGCCCAAACAGCACACAACAGTATTTGAATGGGTGTCCAAATATCTTTGGCCATATGTTGTACATTAAAATGCTTTATTGGAATCAAAAGAAAACATAGTGTTTCAATTGAATTTTGGTCAGTTAGCATTTATTTATGTAAACATACACACACACACACACACACACACACACACACACACAGAAACACACAGAATTCTAGCAACACTTTGATGAGATCATAATAGAATTCTAACACATAGAACATTCTGTGATCAGTTCTCCAAATATTAGATCAAACACTCACTAGACTCACAAGTTAAAAGTGTTGGTTCACCCTTTACTGTAAATTAAAATAAAGTAAAGTAATCGTGTTTGTACCTTGTTCAACATTGACATGGATCGTTATATAGCGCAGGAGTTAAAAAATCTTCATCCTTCAGCTTCTGAGAGAATAGGTAAGTAAGACGTCCTGTAAAAAACAGCAAATTAGTCCCACTGGTGGAAAAAGAACTCATATCCTTAACTTAAGTTATAATACAAATACAACAGTGTAAAAATAATCTATCACAAGTAAAAGTCCTGCATTCTAAAATTTCAGTTAAATAACATAATAAAAAAAGTATCAAAAAAAGAAATACTTGGGTCTTTCAGAGTGTTACATATTATTGGATTATTGTCAAAATATGTAAACAGCTTTTTAACATTTACATTTACATTTACTCATTTGGCAGACGCTTTTATCCAAAGCAACTTACATTTGAGGAACAACATACAAGCATCAATAGAGCATCAACTACAGATCTACAACTGACAATACATACTAGTAAGAGCAGCAATAAATACTAGTAAGAGCTCATGGTACATATCACATCAATGGGGTAAATACCTAGGGAAGGAAGTAAGAGTTAACAAAAAAGTGCTATCAATACAAGATAATTGTAGGGGATAGAAGAAGAAGAGCACAGGAAGTGCATGTTAGAGGTTAGGAGTTAGAGGTGTTATAAGAGGAAGTGTGTGAGGAAGAGATGAGTTTTCAAGAGCTTCTTGAAGTTAGAAAGGGACGCCCCTGCTCTGATGGCGTGTGGTAGCTCGTTCCACCATCGTGGTGTCACAGATGAGAACAGCCGGGACTGGGATTGCTTTGTGTGAAGGAATGGCAGAGCCAGGCGGCGTTTGTTGGAGGAGCGTATTGTCTGAGAAGGAACGTAAGTTTGTATTATGGAGTTTAGGTAGATGGGTGCAGACCCAGTAGTCACTCTGTATGCAAGCATTAGTGACTTGAATATGATTCGGGAGGCCACGGGGAGCCAGTGGAGGTCACTGAGTAATGGAGTGACATGAGTCCTTTTGTGCTGATCAAAAACCAGACGCGCTGCTGCGTTCTGAACCATTTGTAAGGGTTTCACTGCACAATCTGGAAGACCTGCTAGGAGGGCATTGCAATAGTCGAGGCGAGAGATAACCATGGCCTGTACCAAAAGCTGGGTGGCGTACTGAGTGAGGTAGGGCCTGATTTTCCTTATGTTGTATAGAGCAAAGCAGCACGACCGAGTGACAGCAGCAACATGGTCTGAAAAGGACAGCTGGTCATCAATCATGACACCCAAGTTTCTCACCACCCTGGTTGGAGTGATGGTTGAGGAGTCAATTTGTAGTTTGATGTTATGGTGGATAGATTGCTTGGCTGGAATGACCAAGAGTTCAGTCTTAGAGAGGTTTAGTTGAAGGTGGCAAGCCTTCATCCATGCGGATATGTCCGAGAGACAGTCTGTGATCCGCTCCGAGACGGTGGGATTTAGATTTTACATACCAAACATATGGGTTTACAAGATATTATGCAAACTACTTAAGGTATTTAAAATAAGCTCCAAATTGTACTTAAAGCAACTACTAGGAACTTTCATTTTGTGTTAATTCTGGTGGCCTCCGTGAACATACTACACGCTATGAAACTTTTTCTGGGAAAATGCAAACATAAGCTGGCCCCGTCTTGTGACTTGGCAGAAAGGCCATTTCATACAATTAGTAACCAGAATTCATTACATGCAGCTAGCTAGCTGGTTCACCGGAGTTTTTTCATTTATAGAAAACAACAGCAGCAGCACAGAGCCCAGTGATGTCTCTGTCACCAGGAAGAGAAAGACAGGTTCTGATAGAAATGCACCATGGAAGAGGAAGGGGGTCTCGGAGTCTGGCTATGGAGGCATGGGCCCAAGAAAAAGAAAAGCCTCCAGAGACGAGGAGGTCTCAAGGAAGAGGACCTCTTGGCATGAACTCTCGGAGGACGTTGTCAGGGTGAAGCGAATAAATAGGAAAGTCACTCAAAATGGAGATGGACCAGGAAAGAGACAGAGGGTCTCTAACCTGGACCAGAGACATGAGGACAAAATGCCCTGGAAGAAGAGGGACTCTGAAACTACATTCACCTCAGAGGAAACCAGCAGACAGGAGTTTGAGGCAAAATACAAGCAGCTAAACCTGCTGGGTGAGGGAGGCCACGGATCAGTCTACGCTGGTTACAGGAGAGCTGATCATTTCCCTGTAGCAATAAAACGCATTCCCAGGGACAATGTCATCTGTAAAGGCATCTGTCAGAATAAGAGGACGCTCCCTCTTGAGGTGGCTGTCATGATAAAGATGGCCAGTGGAGCAGCAGCATCAGTAGGGAAATCTGCAGCCACTTCCCTACTGGATTATTATGATCTGGACTCTGGACCAGGAGCTCATCCTGGTCTCGGAGCGTCCAGTCCCCTCAGTTGACCTCCTGAAATACATCAAAGTCAAAGGAGGGTCGCTGCAGGAGGAGGAGGCCAGACTGATTCTGAAGCAACTGGTAGAAGCAGCCAGGGAGCTTCAATCAAAGAACATCTTCCACCGGGACATCAAGGTGGAAAACATCCCGATTGAAACCAGCTCTGATGTCCCACGCTTGAGACTGATTGATTTTGGCCTCAGCTGCTTCACAAAGAAGACGTCATTGTATAGGATCTTCTACGGTACCTCAGCCCACATCCCGCCAGAATGGTACCAGTGCTGGAACCACAGTGTGGCAGCTGGGAGTGGTCCTGTACGATATACTGCACAAGAACACACGATTTGAGACAACGAGATTCCTGAGCAACAAACTGAACATCAACGACTCTCAATTGTCTCAGAATTGCCAGGACGTGTTGCGCCTGTGTTTGGCAGTAGACCCTCAGCAACGTCCCTCTCTGGAGCAGCTCCAGCTTCACCCCTGGCTAACTTAAGCCGGTCTTTCACCCTCTGGACCCTTTCTTCCTTACCACCCACTGCCACTCTCCCACCTCCTACTGTACCACCTATCCCTTCCCTCTCTCCCTTGAAAATACAGGGGATTTTCTCCTGGAAATATCAATAACAAATTAACTCTTAATACAACATTACTTTTTTTGTCACTGTTTGTTACATCTCATGGCCATGCTTCCCTATTTTTCATTCACATGTTACACACCCTTCTGTTGTGTAACATGTGATTAATGTTTGTTTGACTCCTGCAAGAGAAACAAAAAATAAATGCCGTAGCTACCACTAAATATGCTGAAGTTTGGGTATTTTAATGAACTGATAAGGAGTTTATTTACTACTGCATTTACTATTTTCAACTGCACATGTTACATATGGTTTCTGAGTCTGACATTTTTCAGAGTAACATCTTGAATTCAACAAATATCAAGCATGTGGACATATGGTCATTCCAATTATAGTTAACCATGCCCCACCAAATCATAGACATTAATGTACTGCTTTAAAAACCTGAATTCCTCTGCAAAGCCTTTCCACAAGAATTTGGAACCTGGCTACAGAGACTTGCTGCCACAAAAGCATTTTGGAGATCAAAAACACTAAATGTGCTGTGCGTACGCACCATTTGAGCAAATATGATTTAAAGGCGTCCCAACGTATTAACTTGTCAGTGCTTGTGTTCTGCCTGACTTAATATATATATAAAAACAAACAACACAATGACCTGATGAGAAAGTGTGTGTTCACTGTATAAATGCGTTGAGCTGTATGAATGTTAGTTCCGTTTGAGCACTTATGCTCAGTGTATGAATGTGGATAAATGAGTGAATGCAATGTAGTGTAACAGCGCTTTGAGTGGTCGGAAGACTAGAAAGGCGCTATACAAATACAGAGCATTTATCAGACAGCCATAGTTACTAGACCGGTGAAGGTTGGGGTTGTGCAAAGCTTGGATAAAGTCATGATGTACTTTGTCACTAAGGAGAATGATAAAGTTGAAGATAAGAATGATAAAGTTGAAGTTAAAGATCTGCAGTATCTTGCCCAAGGATACTTTGACATCCAGACTGGGGAAGCCGGGAACTAAACCATCAACTTTCTGATAAGTGGATGACCATTCTACTCCGAGAGCCACAGCCACCCTACACTTGGGGAGTTGAAGGCAACACATGCATGTGACTTCCCCAGCTGCGGGTGCTTCCGATTGATGGCAAAGTGACCCTTAGACAGACAAAATAAAAGGAATAAGTTCGTAGTGAGTTTCAGGTCAGTGTTTAATTGTCCCGCCCACAACTTTATTGTTTTGGTTCGCTGTCACTGCTGAGTGATGTTTTTATCCTCAGCAGGATGCTGTTTTCAGCGAAAAGGCTCTAATAAGACATTGTAGCCTACTCAACCTGCTCAGCACCAACTGGCAGACAGACACAGTTAGCGACTAGCTGGTGAACACAACTGTTTAGTATTTAGCAGCTAAAGAGCCAGATATTCCCTAAAGAGTTGGTGGAGACCAAAAACAGAACTAAAAGTGTTATGTGACCCAGGAGCGGATACAGAATGCAACAGGTGTAGTAAAAAAAAATTGTTTTTAAAAATCAGTCAGTCTTTACTGACAAATGATCTGTTGGTGAGTTGGCTGGCAGGGCTGATGAAGGCAGGAGGCAGGCAGGCTTGAGATGGTGCGGTCCGACTGGTGTTCCAGGGGTACAGGAATCTATCGTAGGTCATCTATGAGTAGCAGGAAACTAGCAGTATTTCACCAGGAAGTAGATGAGATGATGCGGTTCAGGTGAGGAGCTCCACCAGGTGCCAGAAATGAAGCCGTGCCCACCACACAAAATACTAGAGTTCCAGTTCTGGCTGTGACAAAAAGTGAGTATTGGACTTCGCCAGGTGACTGGCAACTGTGACCAACTCACAAAAGTGGCCAAAGCAATCAGCTATTGCAGTTTTAAGTAAATGATCTGTCAATTCTGAATAAAGCCATAAGTAACATTTATTTATCAAACACCTGCAGTATGAATAATAAAAAGCCATTACTTTAACAGATAGATTTAGATTTCTGAAAAAGGCTTGGGAAACACGACAACCCAGGTTGTTACAGATTTTTCCTTTAACCCCAACACAAGTGGTAATTCAAACTTCTTGTAAACCTGACAGCTGGTGAAAACAGGAAAGTATCTTGGAGTGGGGCAAACTGGGTCACAAAAACAGTGGCAGTCAACAGAAATGCAGAGCAAGAGATACTAAGGCATTTCCCTTTGCATCCCAGAACAACATGTTCACACAACATGGTGAAACGGCCCTGACCTACTTAAATATTCAACATTTGGAAAATTTCTGTTGTGAAAATACATAAGGCAATAGCCTAAATTTTCCCAATGTGTCCTGGGTCTGCCTACACACATGGTTAGATGCATTAGTTCCTACTCTTATTATCATCATATGTACAGACATAACTGAAGTCCTGTGTGTGTGTTTATGTGTACAGAGTGTTTCATTAGACTACCAGCCCTGAGCTTAGTGTGCAAACAGCTCTTTTACTGGCTCCAAGTCAACACTACACTCTGCGCACTTTAGTACAGTGGATGGGCAGCTGACTGAGCATTCAGAAGAGGACCATTCAGGCTTTTGGAGGGATGGTTCAACACAGTCAGGAAAGCCACATACATCTTTAACCCATGTGCTTTGACCACATTGAAGAGCTGCAGTTCTTAATGAGGCTCCTGTGTGATAAATAGCGCGCTGGTTTTTCCCAGTTATTTGAGCAATCTGTCCTGCTTTTTGCCTGAAGTCAACAAACGCCTTTGGTCAGAGCCCGCTTAATCAACAGACTTGGCCACAGTAAGCAGAAGCTCACAAAAGAGGCCGCGCTAATTGACCTCCTCCTTTTGCGCACTCTTTTCTCCACTGTAACTTTGCTGCCACTGCCACCCAGTGTATTTCCATGACAACCTGGGGATTGTAAGAGCGGTATGGAAACGTCAAACACTCGCATCGTCGCACACAAAAGGCCAGTGACCTACATGTGGAGCGAGGATGAAGGCTTTTCCCAGAAGAACAGACCCAGCAGAGCATTAGAGGACAGGACAGAAACACAGTGACAATCCCCCCCGCTCCTTTTTTTGTCTTACCCAGCTGCTCGGTTGAACAGACCTGATATCAAGTTGACTTCTCCAGTATGTAAACCATGGGAAATATACTGCATCTTGATCTCACGAAACTGTAACATGATATGAAAACAGAGCAGCTGTAGAGGGGAAAACACATTGTTATTAATACTTTGGGGAGTGAGTTCTGCATATGCTTCATGAAGTTGAAACAGTTTAAATATAGTTCGTAAATTCTCAAAAAGCTTATATCCATACACAGTAAATAGCTGACACTTTCAATCCTCTCATCCAACAGTATATATTTTACAGTACAACTTCAGATATATAGCTCATGAAAGCCAGGATGCATTTCTGTAAATCTGATGGCAGAAAATGGCGGAATGCTCCCTTGTAAACAAACATTCCTGGCTGGTCAGCAATAAAGGGCCATGTTTGCCTGGCCTAATCTGGCAACAGCAGATCGTCTTTATGGCCGCCCCTCGGCCATTAATCAGGCCTGCTACTGAGGACCTGGTCGACAGCAGCAGGGGTCACACCGTCACCACGGAGACCACCTTTGAAAGCAGCCATATAAACAATATAGGGTGTTGGCATGAAAAAAAGAAGAAAGACAGGGGAGAGAGGGACTGGCCAGTGCGGTGTTAGTTGTGTCCTCAGAATTGGGCTCCAGCTGGAGTGAGACAATACAAAGCTGAGTCAACCCCTCATGTTCATCCAGTACAACACAAGGCTCACACTGATATGTGGGTTTGGCAGCAGCAGCATTTAAAGAAAAATCCAATATCATACAGTTACTGTTGTCCACCTGACAGTTTTGATTGATAAAATAGAGGCCTATGCATTTTTGTAGAATTGATTAGAATTGTTATAAATATCAGTCTTTCTTTAAGTGTACAGGTTTTAGGTTAAACTGCTGTTAAAAGGTGTTCTGAGCTGTACACACTTTGTGTTTACATGTTTCACAGTCGTGAAATCATGAAAATTTGCTCATGTTCAGTACAAAAATATCAGTATCAGTACCAGTGTAATAAATTGATATCATCACACTACAGTACAGGAGGATGTGATCAGTGTTGATCACAGGAACGCATTGCTGAGTAACACATTGGGTTACAATTTAAAATTTGGCAATAACATTGCAGTTGTTGCTCCCTGTCATGCTCTGTTACTTTGACCTTTGTGCTTTTGTCTTGTTTGATGTCTGACCAGGAATTAAATGGGCCAGTTAATCTACATTTCTCAATAGATAGACTGGTCTGGATATGTTAGCCCAGGTGGAGGTGTTGGCAGGTAGCTAGGTTCTTCAAAAAAAAGGAGAAATACACCTTCTAGTAACACTTCTATGTAAAAACAATTTTTTAAATTTTTTAAAACTGGATCATTGGTTGTACTCGGTGTAACTGTTCTTGGGTCTATTTCAGATCAGGTATCTTTCAAAAAAAATATTTCTGTAGTTCCGGTTCAGGTAGGTTTTCATGGGTCAGCTTCTGATAAGTCCAACATTTTGGGGCTGTGAATATCTCTGTCTGACACAACATGACATCAGTATGATGTGATGTACTGCTATACTATATTACAGTTGTTCTAGTTGGTGTCATGGCACACTTGGATGGAGGTAATGCAATGTTTTGTTTATTTGAATTGCATGTATTTAATCATGGGCTCAATTTGCATTCATCATATTTTTTAAATCATAATTTTCAAAATGCCAAATGAAATGAATAGGCAACATCTATATTACTTCAAACCCCTGTCACAATGCACTGTTACACCAGACTTGCCTATGGACATAGTGCGGGTTCCACAATGTCCACAATATACAACTAGCAAGTTTATTTGTATAGCACATTTCAACAACAAGGTAATTCAAAGTGCTTTACATAAAACATAAAAGCAACAGGGAAATATAACAAAGTTTAAAAGCAACATAGGGAAATTGAAAAAATACACATTAAAATATAATAAAAGTGACAGTGCAGTGTAAAATCAGGGTTAAAAGAATTAAATGGAAAATAAAAACAGGTTGAGGGGTTGAGCAAATAATTGAGTTACAATTATTCTGAAAAGAGAATAAACAGAGAAGTAAACTTAATCTACTCTCTAGGTAGTCTGTACTCTGGTCCATAGCAATCTTTGGGTCCACTGAAACTCCAAAAACCCTCGGACACTACAGAGAAACCAGGACATGTCTGTCCGCAGGCCACTTTGATCCAGTTATACTCTGGACCCACCTGCGCGTTTACAGGTGGACAGAGGTTCCTGCAAATCACTCGGGCGCGAGATTTAAGACCACTTCCTTCACTCTGTTCAATCTCACTCTCATTATCTTTTTACTCAATTACCTACTCATTTCTCACCGTATAAATATTTAATTAAAAGCAGTGGTAAAAAGCTACAAACAAAGAAAAAGAAAACTGGACAGTAAAAGTTACAGTGCAGTGTAAGTTATCAAGCTACTAGTTAAAGGCAGTGGCAAAAAGAAAAATCTTAAATATTTAATTAAAAGCTATGGTAAAAAGAAAAGTCTTCAGTCTTAATTTAAAAGAACTGACAGTTTCAGCAGACCTGCAGTTATCTGGGAGTTTGTTCCAGATATACGGAGCATAATAACTGAACGCTGCTT
>NC_060170.1:2998362-3011540 GCF_021292245.1 Micropterus dolomieu | reverse complement strand
GGAACGGGAGCTTCGTGCCCTGGATGTGCATCCCACAAATCTCCATCAACTGCAAGATGCTATCCTATCAATATGGGCCAACATTTCTAAAGAATGCTTTCAGCACCTTGTTGAATCAATGCCACGTAGAATTAAGGCAGTTCTGAAGGCGAAAGGGGGTCAAACACAGTATTAGTATGGTGTTCCTAATAATCCTTTAGGTGAGTGTAAATAGCCTATACATTACTAGTTAACTGTGTACCCCTCTAGCTCAGTTGGTACATGTAAATATACTTATTGTTGCCTTTTAGTTTATGGTTTACCATTTACAGTGTGCTTCCATGATCATTTAGCAATGGGTGATCATTTAGCTGATACTCGAGAAGTCGGGGTACATATTTTTTCACGAGTTCACAAGTAGGAAATCCGACTTCAAGTGGCGTTCCAGGATAATTTTTCTAGTTGCCTGGAACGCAGCATTAGACACCACTCCCAGTCACCTGACTCCCACAGCCATCTACTTACCTGTTCCTCATTCTCCAATTACCCCTTGATAGCATTTATACCAGCCCATCACCAAATATACTCCTGTCTGAAAGCAAAGGCCAATTCCCCTGCATATTGATAGTGATAATACTTTCACCTAAGTAAAAGTAACCCACTTGTAGTTTAGTAAGTTCATTGTGATTGACTTCAGTAAGTTCTGAATACTTCCTTCAACACTGTCTAAGTAAAAGTATTGTCATCAAAGGGAACTGGGACTTTGAGGAGCCACATTAAGACAATTACAAAGTCAGCATACTATCACCTAAAGAATATATCAAGGATTAAAGGATTATGTCTCAGCAGGACCTTGAAAAACTTATCCATGCATTTATCTTGAGTCGACTTGACTACTGTAACAGTGACAACAGCAGCTGATTCAGAACGCTGCTGCTCGAGTCCTCACTAAGACCAAAAAGGTGGATCACATCGCTCCAGTTCTGAGGTCTTTACATTGGCTTCCCGTATGTCAAAGAATTGATTTCAAAATCCTGCTGTTAGTTTATAAAGCACTAAATGGTTTAGGGCCAAAATACATTTCTGATCTTCTGCTTCGTTATGAACCATCCAGACCTCTCAGGTCGTCTGGGATCAGGTCTGCTTTCTGTCCCCAGAGTAAAACTAAACAAGGAGAAGCAGCGTTCAGTTATTATGCTCCGTATATCTGGAACAAACTCCCAGATAACTGCAGGTCTGCTGAAACAGTCAGTTCTTTTAAATTAAGACTGAAGACTTTTCTTTTTACCATTGCTTTTAATTAAATATTTAAGATTTTTCTTTTTACCACTGTTATCTTTTTTTTAGCTTTTTACCATTGCTTTTAATTAAATATTTACACGGTGAGAAATGAGTAAGTAATTGAGTGAAAAGATAATGAGAGTGAGATCGAACAGAGTGAAGGAAGTGGTCTTAAATGTCATGCCTGAGTGATTTGCAGGACCCTCTGTCCACCTGTAAACGCGCAGGTGGGTCCAGAGTATAACTGGATCAAAGCGGCCTGCGGACAGACATGTCCTGGTTTCTCTGTAGTGTCCGAGGGTTTTTGGAGTTTCAGTGGACCCAAAGATTGCTATGGACAGTACAGACTAGCTAGAGAGAGTAGATTAAGTGTACTTCTCTGTTTATTCTCTTTTCAAAATAATTGTAACTCAGTTATTTGCTCAACCCCATCAGCCTGTTTTTTATTTTCCCATTTAACTCTTTTAACCCTGATTGTACACTGAACTGTAACTTTTATTATATTTTAATGGTTTTTTTTTCAATTTCCCTATTTAGCTTTTAAACTTTTTTTATATTTCCCTGTTGCTTTTTTTATGTAAAGCACTTTGAATTACCTTGTTGTTGAAATGTGCTATACAAATAAACTTGCCTTCCCTTACATAACATAGAAAGACATTAAGATAAAATAATAAAAGAAAGACAGAAATATAAAACATTGAAATAAAAAGTAACCAGATTAACTGGTAGAATAAAAATGACAGTGCAGGGCAAGATGTGAATAAATAGTCCTAAATTTATTTTAATAAAACACTACAGTCTTCACAAATAATGTACAGACAGGTTGCCAGTTTTACAACATTCCCCATGTTGAGTGAAAACCGTGTGATAAGATTTGTATGGACACTCCTTTACACAGTATGTCCGACTCTTTCCATCTTGTCAAAACAATGACATGATAACTAGGTTTTGCACAAAGGAGATTATAATCACATTTTCTTTTATTCCTCATTGATGCATGAAACACACCATCAAGTTGTATAACTACTGTCCCACATTCATGTTACTTTGTGTGAGACAAATATAAAATGTTGGGGTTCATTTTGAGAACCACTGCTTCCTTATCTTAATGAATAAAGTTATAATAGTTCTTGCTCCATACAAGAAAGTCCATACAACAGTAGCTGAATAGGTTTTGTTACCTACTCTCTTCTTTATTAGTCTGCAAAAAAAACGACACAGAGAGAGGGGTGCGTGGCTCATCTTTGCTATGTCGTCTCCTCACCCTTCTTTTCCTTTTATTTTTGTTTAAAAACAACGAACTCCAGTCAGCATCAGTTTCCAACATAGCATTAATTAAACTGCAATTTATCGAGTGGCCACTTGAGGCTGGCTGCCCTCATGTTAAAAAGCCCAACTTTACAGCAGAATAAAACATGTTTACAGCCTGGCTCAAAAAATAGTTTTAGTGTATATTGCTAATTTTGCCCTTCGTATTAACTGAGGGGGGTGATTATTTTTTTTTTTACAACTCACCTGTTTAAATTATATTAAGCCTTAAAGTTCTGCATTATTAGGGGCGTGGCCACTTTGATTGACAGGCGGCTCTGGCCCTTGTCACTCTTAGCACTCGGTCCGCCGTCTGTTAGCCTCACCGTTTGGACATTTCAACATGCATATACCAGTTGAATAATGCTGCTAACGATGCTATGTTAACGGGAGTTAGTGTTCCAACAGCAGCTTTTAAGGAGTGAAAGACACGTCAGCAAGAAGAGAGAAGCCAAAATGTATTAGATTAACCTTAGTGTTAGACATTAGGTTGATAATGCTTTGAAGAAAATGCTAGTGTGAAGTTGTAAAGTAAAGGCTCAGCTCTGTTAGCTGACGTTATGTTAACGGCAAATGGGTAATGTTAGATTTGGCTTCGTCCTGTAACGCAGTCACTGTTCAGTTAGATACTAGTCAGATACTATTATAAGTGGCTGCACCTGAACCCGATGGACACGAAGGGTTTAAAGGCAGAGAGCCAAGGGGTTGCGGCTGCAGAGTTCTGCCTGCTCGCCGAGGGGGTGCGGCTGCAGAGTTCTGCCTGCTCGCCGAGGAGAGCTGTGCCCCTCAGAGTGTACTGTTCAAAAACGATAGTGGGGATGATTGATTCGCGTTCCTTGAGATTCAGCACTCTGAGGTGATACCTGCGTTTGATAAGTGACGTTTCTGATAAGGAGCTAAAGAGGTATAATTCGGCAGAACAGATGTTGTGGGCTACCTGCAGAGATTATTATTTGCATCCACCTTTTTTGTCAGCATATAATGAGCGTTATGACTGCAGACTGGTAGCTGGGCTGTAACTAGGGTGATTGTTTAGTTAAAGTGTGAAACTAGGTGTGTGAGAGCCGCCTCTGAGTTTGTTTGGTGGATTTTAATTTGCCAAAAAAGGTAGTACAGTTCAATATGAAATATAAAATAAGTTTAAGTTATAACAAACATTCAATAAGATCTGATTTGGACAGGTGTCTAGCAGCAAGGATTATTATTGCACATTATTATTTAAAAGAACTGAGAGTTTCAGCAGACCTGCAGTCATCTGGGAGTTTGTTCCAGATATACGGAGCATAATAACTGAACGCTGCTTCTCCTTGTTTAGTTTTGACTCTGGGGACAGAAAGCAGACCTGCCCCAGACGACCTGAGAGGTCTGGATGGTTCATAACGAAGCAGAAGATCGGAAATGTATTTTGGCCCTAAACCATTTAGTGCTTTATAAACTAACAGCAGGATTTTGAAATCAATTCTTTGACATACAGGAAGCCAATGTAAAGACCTCAGAACTGGAGCGATGTGATCCACCTTTTTGGTCTTAGTGAGGACTCGAGAAGCAGCGTTCTGAATCAGCTGCAGCTGTCTGATGGATTTCTTAGGGAGCCCTGTAAGGACGCTGTTACAGTAGTCAAGTCGACTGAAGATAAATGCATGGATAAGTTTTTCCAGGTCCTGCTGAGACATAGGTCCTTTAATCCTTGATATATTCAAGATGTCCCCACCACTTTTTCAAAGCATTTGTTAAAAACAGCTTGCAACGAGAAATGTTGAATAACAAATGAAACTGCTTTGAGAAAGGTTTATTTATATTTATTTGAAAAAAGAAACCCATTTATGTTAACGGCTGTGACAGGCTGTATGAAACAGACCGGGAGCAAAATAAAAAATATGAAACACATTTCAAAGCAGTAAAAAGGCTTACTGTAAAAACAACTGTTGGCCTACAATAGTCTAAGGCTTTCAGTCAGTCTCTTTAGGATGATATTGCTATAGCCTACAGACGTTTCTCCACATCAGCGCAGCAAACATTAAGCAGCCTATAAAACAGTCTGTGGGATCTACAGATGGTGATGTCATTTCCCAAGAGAGCTGATTGGTCAGTAGGTGGTGTTTTTATAGAGTTGATCTCTCATCTGGAACATAACCTTCTCCAGAGCATGTTAGCCATTCAGCGTAAGTTACCATGGTGATCTACCCCGGTAAGAAAACCCAGGGTTAACCCTGAATTTATCTGGATAAACTCAAATCATGTTTCGTGGTACAGGCCCCTGCTGTGTCCATCTGGGTGTGATCCACCTGCTGCTCGGGCTCCTTATTTTTACCCAGTGTTAGAACACAGAAAATTTTTTGAAAAAGGACTTCTTAAAACACTGACTTTTCATCTTCTTCAGCAATTATTTTCAGCTCCATTTCATTACATTTATTTAGCTGACACCTTTATCCAAAGCAAATTACATTCAACCATGTTGATACAATCTGAAAAGGTATATCAACCATGTACGCCACTTAGAAACAATATGTAAAGAAGTATTTTCCAGAGGCAAACAATACCAAATACCCCGTAAATAAAGTGGGCCTAGTTAAAATTGGCTCCACTTCAACCATCTTGAAAATCAAACTGCTTCTGAAATAGTCCTTTTTTTTTAGTAAAACTAGCACACGTAATTTAAGATGAGCATCACAATATCGGCCTCAGTTGCTCTTATCTATGCCCATTCTGCCTCTCTGCTACCTTTCAGTTTCTACAGATACATGCATTTCCTAAAAACTCTGCAGACTTGTCTATCTCCATCCACCCACCAGATGCCCTCAGACACCACTCCCAGTCACCTGACTCCCACTGACACCCACTCACTGTTCCTCATTCCCCAATTACCCCTTGTTAGAATTTATACCAGCCCATCCCCATATATACTCCTGTCTGAAAGCTAAGGCCAGTTCCCCTGCATAATGAGGATTTTTATTTTAATAGGCTGCTTTAAAAATAAATAATTTTTGAATTTTGATATTACATAAGTAAAGGTACCCCACCTGTAGTTAAGTGTGTTCATTGTGATTGAATAAAGTATGAATACCTCCTTCAACACAGGCTCTTACAAGTAAATGATTTACCCAAGTATTAACAATGCATTATATAAAGTAATAGTGTAATGGCAATTTTTGCCATACAGGGGTAGGTCAGTAATGTAGGTTTATGCAGACAGAAGATTTTCCAGTCACTATTGCAGTTGAGGTTTGTGGTTTATTGCAGTTGAGAATAATACAAATGGATGAACATACCGGTTGATTTCTTATTCTTTTGTGCGCCGACAAAACGTTTCTTCTACGGAAACAGTGGAGCCTTGAACACCCTGCTGTGTACGCACTGCATTTTCTTACCTTTCTACACCGTTGTGTTTACTAACTTGTGGCAGCTGATTGGGTAACACCTAAGACACGCCTACCAAACGGGAGAAAACATACATCGAAGCCCGTTGCAGAACGTTGCGCAACGTTGCAAGAAAACGTGTCGTTCAATCAGAAAACATTGCAAACCGGTGCAAAACGTTTTGAGATTGAACTCGCCCGTCGTCTGTGATCTGTGATCTGTGGTCCGTGGAGAACTGTGTGTGCTCCTCCTACCTGTGCCTACCACTTCCTGTCACCTATGCCACCCGATATACAACCATATGCACTAATAACTGCCACCCAGTGTCCAAAATACTAATATAAATATATCCACACAAATTAACATATCATGCCAACAATAAACATAAATGGCTCCTACAAACATATTTAATCAACATATAATTAGTAAAAGTATTAAAGGACTTGGATCTGAATCAGTTTTGAACCAAATACTTGTAACAGAGTATTTGTATGATATTGCTACTAAGTGAATACTTGCTGAAGTTACCTAATTGACAAAAAATATAGTTTCTGTTGTAAAACTTTGTTTCATCTATAGACGAGTGGGTCCAGAACCACATAATTATTTGGCTGTGCATCTTAAAATCTGTGTACACCTGTTGTCAGCCAGGATAGCCTATCTTTCTTGCAAAGTATTGGTAACATCCCCAGTGGACTATCCTGTTGTGGACTGCCAGTGACGCCTGCTGTATCTTTCCCTGAATGAGCCATCTGCTGCACATATATGTACACACAACAGGGCAAACTAACTTTTTCATGGCTTTAATTTACTTGCTACACAACTGATTTTTATTTTTTTTTAATCAAACCTGATTGAATGCTGTAACATTATTTTATAATTCTAGTTTTGTTGCAAATTTTACAAATAGTCATATCCATTTTGAAAAGTTCTCATTTTTGATATTAATGTAGGACTCAATATGAGAGGAAACCCTATCCTCATTATTCGTATATACACCTTTTTCATATCTTATTGTCAATTTTATATTTTATTTTTATGATTGCAGTCCTTGCTCTATTTATCTGTCTTATATTTTCTATCTACTACGTTTATTGTTAAGCACAAAACACCAAAGCAAATTATTTGTGTGAGTGAACCTACTTGTACTACTACTACTATATATATATATATAATATATATATATATATATATATATATTTGTGCTCTGACAAGTACTATTTACCAATCAGTGACACCGTTTTTACTACCACTGCCAGCAACTGGTAACAAGTCACAAAAGGTCATACAGTGCCCTCTCCTGGTAGAAACAATCTACTGCATGATGGCAGGTCCACAAAGAAATTACTTCTCATTGAGGATACCAGTTATAAAGAAGGTGGTGGTGTGTGAGTGGTTAGGATTGTGTAATCTGGGGGATGATGAATGAATGAACCCTAGTTGCTCTATAGGTGTGACCTTTGATATTGTAGTAATTGTAAGTTCCCCAACATAAACCCAGAGTCAAGATTCTTCAATATAGATCACTCACATCACTGGATTCATTGACCCATCATAAGTGTTGCCTTTTTGCCAATGTGTGCACAGATCGGTAGTTTGTCAACCACCATGTGTTATAAGACTAAAGCTGACACCGGAATGATTTTCATATATTCACTTCCTCCTCTGTTTGAGTAAAACTGCAGGGGGTCAATTAATGTCTTCTGGACAACTATTAAGTCAGTAGTCTTCCCCATAATTGTGGTTGTGTGTACTGAACAAGACTGAGAGATTAAAGGCTCTTCTCAGGCCGACATTTAATTCTTTATTCTAATATTCTTATATTTTGAGAGATGGATTTTTTTGTTTCCGTGAGCTGTAATCATCAAGATTAAACAACAAAAGGGGGAAGGGGAACTTAAATTCCTCCTAGCATTGTTTCCTTGCTACCTTTCTTCATAATGTGTACTCCTTTCTGTTATTGGGTCCAAATTGTTTTGGCATAATCCATCTTGACACATGCCCAGGTAGGGGGTAACGTTCCCGCAACTATGTGTAACGTTCCCTAAAAGTTCTGCAAAGTTGACAAACATCCTGAACATTTGCTGCAGCTGCATTCTGTCGAACTTGCAGTCAGTCCAAGGATTCTTCTCTGAGGAGAAGTGTATCCTACAGTACATTGCAATAATCCAAAAGAGAATAAATAAAAGCATGAGCAAGCATCTCCATCTTTTTTTTTTAGATACCACCGATAATCTTAGCAATGTTCCTGAGATGGAAAAAACAGGAACGAACCACAGATTTAGCATGACTGTTAAAAACATACATTTGCCAAAAATGACACCCAGATTTTGCACAACATTACAATCACAGGATGACAGAGTCCCAATGGCCTGCCTAATCTTAGGGGTAATGTTGTCTGGGACAAAAATCATCACCACAGTTTTGTCTGAATTTATTTGCAAATAATTGTCTGCCATCGATTTGTTAATGGAGGCTAAGCAATTCTGCAACTGTGTCTAGGATGTCGTCAGCATAACAATATATTTCTTCAAAACTACCAATAATCTTTCCAAGAGGAAGCATATACGGACTGAACAGCAGGGGGCCGAGCACAGAACCTTGGGGCACACCACAGGACAAAGGAGAGTCTGACATATATTTTCCTATGGACACAGAAAAAACAATCCAGAGCTGATCCAGTAATGCCCACAGTTGTTTTCAGTGATCAACAGTAGCACTGCACAGAGATCTAGTAAGACCAGCACAGAATATTTACCCCCATCAGCAGCCATCAAAATATCTTTTGAGGCCCTAAGGGAGCAGTTGAATGTTTTTTACGAAAGCCAGACTGAAACTTATCAAAGATATCATGACAACTGGTTCACAACAACATTTTCAAAAATATATCATTATTCATATAGGTTTTTTTATGGTCACATAGCAAAATTACAAAGAGGATATTTAGGACATATAGGCTACAGAACATTCCAACCGCGATAGCAAGATACATAGCGGAGAAACTGGAGGCTTCTGTCGAGTACAGCTAGCTAACTATTAAAACAATGTAACCCGAATTCGATTTCAGATCAGGTTTATTGTTAACATAATGTTTGCAATTGAGATTCATATGACTTGAAGTCATGGGAGGGGAGGGGTCGCTGTGAGAGGTAGCGATCATAAGTAACTTGTATCCTAGATGGCTTTATTTGTAACATTATACACATGCAAGTTACCTCGAACTTCAGTTGAATACCCATCGGTCAAAATGTAGCCATAGCAAGCTACTGAGTAGAGAAGAGAGGGGAAAAGAGCAAAATTTGACAATTGAACATGCTCTTCTGATGTATGTGTAGTACTAATGGCAAGTTAAAAGATGCCTATAATTAGTAGAAGTAGTATTAATAACCAGGTACCAGGCAGGATAAATAAATTAATCATATTACCTTTTAGTTAATTGCTCTTAAAATCTTAAGAATTATGAATCATAAAGTTACTGTTGAGTAATGGTAGCTGGATCTATTGTTTGTTACAGAGACTATTGTGAAGGCAAATATGTAGACCATGAGGACTCAATACAGTCGATACCTGAAGGCAAAGCCATCAGGCAGTGGTGGCTTTGTCACACCACGTCAGTCCTGGATTGTGCAGAAAATTAAGTTTCTTGAGATCCACTTGAAGAAAATGCAGTCAAAGTCAAACATCCCTCAAAACGTGAGAATATTTATTTTACACATATTCACTAACATTGACACAAACATAGCCTACACATTTATACTGTCCCATTGCCACAGAACAACTCCATTCTTTGAGTTGAAGTACTCAGTTAAGATCTCCCTTGTCATCTTAGCCTGCTGGGTGGGATTGGTAGACCCAGGCAGAACAGCCTGCCGCAAAGATGAATCCTGAATCCAGGTATCCGCGTTGTTTCTCTTTCATTATACACAGTACTGTATTCCTCTCGAAGGAAGTTGTGCATTGCATTGTGAGGACCATATTTTCCACTACAGCTGGCGGTTGGTTAATGGGGGACAGTAATACACGCCACTTGTTGGCCAGTATGCCAAAGGCATTTTCTACCCCCCGTCCTCTTGACAATCTGTAATTGTAAACCCTCTGTTCAGTAGAAAGACCTCTCCTAGCATATGGCTTCATGATGTATGGTTTTAGGGGTAATGCTTCATCTGCTACCATGTAGTATGGTATCTCCTTCTGTGATCCGTTTGCTGCTCCAGTGACTCCTGAAGTGTGCATCCCCTAAACACACTTCCATTGCATCAAATGTCTACATATATAAATTTATAGTTGCTGTCAACCAGGGCCATGAGTACTATGGAATTAAATTGTTTGTAATTGTAATAAACCAGAATTTGGTGGAGGTTTAATTGCTACTTTCGGGGTGAACAAGTGGAGGTGAGGGAGAGGTGGATGCCGGGAACACGGGCACGAAGAGCGAGTAGGGCAGAGGGGGCTGAGGCAAAGGAGCCGAGGAGCATGTGGGACGCAGGAGGCTGGGACGAGGGAACTGTGAGGCAACGGGGGCCGAGGAAGAGAGGAGGTCCGGGAGAACTGACCAGGGGGTTGTTGGAGGAGCGTGGGGGCAGGTTGACTGAGAGGCACGAGGGGGGAACCAAGAGGGTGCCGTGGAAGACGCCCGAGAGGAGAGGGGAGGTAGGCAGCCCGGGCGGAGGACGAAGGTGAGTGGACCTGGGGAAATGCAGAAAGACAGGGTTAGTAGCAGGGAAAACGGGGAACAGAGATGTAGCAGAAAAGGCTTGAGGCAAGCAGTGGCACCAGGTCAGGTCAGGAGCAACAACGATCAAGCAGAGATTGTGTGGAGAACCGGGGTTGAAATACCAGCAGGGATGGAGTTGATTGCTGGCAGGTGTGGCAGGCAGAGGAGGTGGCTGACGAGGTGCAGGTGTGGATCGTCAGCTGGGCTCAGGAGCAGAGAGAGAGGGAGAACACAAGCAAGGGGAGCAGAGGAGACACAGACAGGCCAAAACACAAGGAGAAACAAGGAGAAATAAACAGGACACTCACCGTCAGCCGGGCTGACACTGGAGAAGAGGAACCAACAGCCCCACTCATTAGGCGCAAGAGGAATGATGGCATACTGTCAGTACTTGGAGCATAAATTTAGAGCCATTCAAGAGTCAGGCCCACGTTACTTTCGATATGTACAGGCTCGTCTTGATCTCTCTCTCCTGTACTTTTCTGAACATTGTAAAGACTGAAACCAATTACTGCCAACTTTAGAATGTTGGTGTGAGAGTAATGTAGTAATGTTGGGCGCAGTCTGAACAGCGTGCAATGGATGATAACGAAACAGTTAGTGAGCTAGATGAATATTGTAAAAGAGATTGTTGCCGCACTTTATAACAGTTAGACAAGTAACATTCCTGTAGTGGATGGGGCTTCCTCTACGTGTCCTCATTTGTTCTGTGCTGCATGACGTGGCTTCCATCAAAAATAGACTGGCTGCATATTCTCAGTGGAGCAGAGAGGAGAGCTGCTTCTGGTATGAGCACAAGTATTTCATACAATTGCCGCAGTTTTGTTCCATCCGCCGTCAACATTCACTGCCGTCCACGTCCACTCTCTTCAGCGTTTCAGCAGTGGAGCGACCCCATTTTGTTCCGGCTGCATATCCCACAGGGAGCATTTCAGAATAAGAGCATTTTGCCTGACTCAGACTCCACATCGCCACAGCACCCAAACTCTTCGCTGAGAGACTTTTTTTTTTTTTTTTAAATTGTATTTTGACAGTATCAGCAGGACGCAGTTGCGGCAGATTATGAAATTTGTACTTCTTCCACCACTGCATCTCGAACCAGTCTGCCCAGTCTCCTCTGGCATCTGACATCAACACTGCATTTTCGTCACAACTGCCGCTCACTGGATATTCTCTCTTTCGGACCATTTTCTGTGAACCCTAGAGATGGTTGTGCATGAAAATCCCAGTAGATCAACAGTTTCTGAAATACTCAGACCAGCCCGTCTGGCACCAGCAACCATGCCATGTTCAAAGTCACTTAAATCCCCTTTCTTCCCCATTTTGATGCTCGGTTTGAACTTCAGCAGGTTGCGTTGACCACATCTACATACCTAAATGCATTGAGTTGCTGCCATGTGATTGCTGATTGGCTGATTTGCTATTTGAGTTAGCAAGTAATTGAACAAGTGTACCTAATATAGTGGCCGGTGACTGTATTCATTCATTTATTCAACTGATTCTACAATACTTTTATTGTATTTTTTTTTTCTTCTCCTTACATTCCTCTGTGCTGCTGTGCCAACTTGAATTTCCCCTACAGGGGATTAATAAAGGAATTTCTTATTTAATCATAATAATATGACAAAAAGATGTGTAGTGGATAAGAATTGCATGCCTTGAAGTAAAACATGACTGCCTCTTCCAACACTGCCAATTACAAGTAAAATATCATCATCAAATTGTATTTCAGTATCAAACATGAAAGTTTGAAACTCTTTATGCAGAATGGTTTTCGTCAGTCTCACATTAGTAAAAAGTACATACTTAATATTATTAGGATATTATCAAAAATATTATATGAATTGCTGTGGCATTAAGATGTCTAAACGATGTTAGCACTATACTGTGTTATTGTCGCATTATATGAAGACGTGCAATGCAATTTACTGCACCAAAGCGTCGGCTTGACCAATGAAATTGAACAACAAAATCTAAAATTTCCCTATGCTGCTTTTATGATTGACAAATAATCTTGCCTTGCCTAAAACTAAAACGGAGAAAGTTCGCCTTTAAAATAACATGTCATTGTTGTGTCATGTCATTTTAAGGATAGCTAAAGTTAATAAATAAACAAATAGTGTAGCCTAAATATTGAATATAATTCATAATTGTTGTATTTCTGCCACTTAACCATACATTATTTTCATTAATATGTAAATCGGTACTGGAATTCATACCTAGGCTACGTAGCCTAATGATGTATTAGGGCTTGTGATGAGTCTGAGTGTTAAAAATAGTTGACTTCATTGCTGCGGGTCTACTGCGGTCAAGTGAGCCAAAATGAATTAAGCCGCACCTAAATTTGGAGTGCATTTGAGCCTTTATGGTAAATGCAGTGAAAGAAGTGAAAGGCGAGGCTAGCGACTTTATTCTGTCATTTTCTCACATCACCACAACAAAAGTTGCAGTACGAGAGTCTTACTTGAAGAGAGGCTATGAATTTAATTAATTGTACGTAATACGATCACCACATTGGCTACAATAATTTATAAAATTT
>NC_060170.1:2971372-2998342 GCF_021292245.1 Micropterus dolomieu | reverse complement strand
TTAAAAGAACTGACAGTTTCAGCAGACCTGCAGTTATCTGGGAGTTTGTTCCAGATATACGGAGCATAATAACTGAACGCTGCTTCTCCTTGTTTAGCTTTGACTCTGGGGACAGAAAGCAGACCTGCCCCAGACGACCTGAGAGGTCTGGATGGTTCATAACAAAGCAGAAGATCGGAAATGTATTTTGGCCCTAAACCATTTCGTGCTTTATAAACTAACAGCAGGATTTTGAAATCAATTCTTTGACATACAGGAAGCCAATGTAAAGACCTCAGAACTGGAGTGATGTGATCCACCCTTTTGGTCTTAGTGAGGACCCGAGCAGCAGCGTTCTGAATCAGCTGCAGCTGTCTGATGGATTTCTTAGGGAGCCCTGTAAGGACACTGTTACAGTAGTTGAGTCGACTGGAGATAAATGCATGGATAAGTTATTCCAGGTCCTAGCTCAATGGAAAAGGCCAGTGTGCTGAGGAGTGCCTTGATTGATTCAGTTGTTCCTGAGAATGATCTCAGCAGAGCTAACAGCTAATGCAACATAATTTTACAACACCATAAATATTCTCTACAAAATGTATGGAAATTTGGCCCCTATGCTTCAGGACACCTTGTCGTGGTTCAAAGTGTTGGACTGACAGACAACTGGCTGACTAACATTGTCTATCAAAGCATAGCATATTTGTTTAATCCCAGATGAATGAAGTTGTGCTGAGCAGACCAAGGCTCTAACAGAATTATTTGTCATCTCTTATAAATGGAAATTGATCCACTTCTTCTTCACTAACACTGGGGTAAAACATTCAGATTAAAATTTCACCTAGTTTTTCACTCTTAATGGTAAAATATGGAACAAGAGAAGCTTGCAGACCTCAAAGTTGTGAGAAAAAAAATTATATGAGCTAGTGTGAGTCTCATTGTTAATCCTCAAAGGAAATGGCCGGCAATAGGAAATCCCATGAAGAGAGTAAAATGACAACAAAAAAGCAGCTGTAAAGGGAATTTGGGAGAATGTAAACCATGAACTTACAGGCCCTATGAGACTACAGGGAATTAACGTGATGGGGATTTTGCAGTCACACATATGATGGCAGGTATGCTTTTTTAATTTAAGAAAATAATCTAGATGAATAGCCATTACTTTTGTGGATTGACATTTTTATTTTCTCCAGGGACTATATGTTTCACCTCTCCCGCGTATTAAAAAGTCTACTGTGTTTTCAGTATTTCAGAATGAGCTTAAGCTGTGGTAACTGTACAGTGGTTCAGTTGTTCTTGACTTCCATATTCCCATTTTAGGCTACTATACACTTTTACTCCAATGCATTTATCTGACAGCTAAACTTAAACATTTCTTTGCAGATTAAAATGTAAAACACAAATCCAGTCATATAAAATATGATCTGATAAATACTACTGCATAACTAATAATCATCCAATGATATGAAGGTGCCTTCCTGCATGACGAGTACTGCTTGATACATGAAAACCTTTTGCTGACATACTTCTGTACTTTTACAATGGGAAAATGTAATGATACTGATAACTTTTAAATATGGTGTTGTATAAAGACCCATGGGCTCAAACCTCAGATGACTTTCAATGTGGTAATGCTTCATTTTGACACATTGACACCATGTGGCAAAACGCTGTGCGGCTTTGCCATGTGCTCACCACATTATACCACAGTTCTGCTTCATTTCACTCTTTATTCTCTTTGCGTTCAGTAAAGGTACAACTTACACCAATAATACCTATATATAATAACCACTATTTATCATCATGTTTCTATTTATTTTTTTAATATTATTATTATCATCATCATTCATCAGTATTAGCACTTCATGCAATTATTCAAATCTGCCTATGGGGAGCAATGAGGAATCTCTTGTGTTATTACTTAATAATTTAGTGTTTATAAAGGCCCCTGATAACAACATCTGTAAATTAAAAATGGCATCATGAGAGAAGTAGGTGAAGGAACAAGAGAAAAAAACAGGTGAGATTGAATATACAAACAAATGTGTGTGTGTGCGTGTTACAGAGAGAGATCACACCACTGCACAATATCTTAATTTTGTTTAATCTGAGCAATTTTCACCTGCAGGTCTCTCTTCAACCACTAGGTGGTGCACTTGTGTAAGACTTGAGAGTGTACTCCACATGTATACATACTGTGTATGCATGTGTGCTGTCAAAACAACCGTCCCAGTTGTCCCTGCATATCTCTGCTGATCAGAGAGCAGACAGGTTCCCAGGTCCCGTTTTACCTGCAGTCACCTGCAGCTGGCCTCTGTAGAGAGGAGGAGGCAATCACAGGAGCAAAACGGGACACAGATGTGCAATTATGAGAACAGAGGTTTGCACGTAGCCCACTCATTGCCTCAGTGTTGTCTCTGCATTCCACAGTGAAATCCACAGCAGCCAAATTCACAAACAGCTAATTAAGTTCTCATCATACCCAGAGAGCTACAAGCACTGATCATCTCAAACACAAGTCAGAGTCAAATCCTCTGCTCGTCAAGTTTTAGTGGAGCAAACATCACCTGTCATTACACTGATGAAGTCTCAGGGACCCAAAAAATGTCTCCAAAATGTGTTTTTACCAAGTCCTGTTATGAGTTTGTACTCTTAGACTGGGGTTGCCAGCATCTAATATGTCTACTGATATCAGTGTCTTTAAATTCCACCATCTCATGCCAAAAGGAGGAACAATTCAGTCATTCATAAAACAAAATCCATCTTAGTTGTAGCTACCCCATCATGGCACATTAATATTCTCCACAGAAATGTATCCATCCATATTTTCTGGTGTACAATATGAAAAGTCAAAGGGGGGGAGGGCCTATTCCAGCAGACACCGGACAGAAGGCAGACTTTGCCCTGTACAGACAGGCAGAGCACTGATATTAAAAACTATAATAAAAATGTATTGATACATAATTATTATAATGTAAATATCAACTACTACTACTGCCTGTATTGGCACTGAATGTTGGCAATGGTGGGAAATAGCGTGCTGCAAATTCCAGTGTGACCATGATCTTTACAGATACAATGCTGCCTAGACAAGTTGTCAGTCGAACAAGGGTGATATCTTGTGATGATGACGATTTAAGTCAGCAATGAGGTTCAGCCCACAGTCCTCACAAGACCGCATGCTTCGTACTGTAGGCAGCAGGCGATAGATGGATCCCTGAAATGGGATGCATCTTCTATTCCCTGATTTATCAACAAGTTAATTTGTCGGTCACTTTCTGATTTTATGAAACTGATGTCAGAGGTTGTTTGGGTGCAATAAGACAACCACTGTGTATACCAAGCATACAACAAATGTGCGCTGTCTTGACTTTTCCATAGGGTACCTCATTTGGACAGACGACTAAAGATATGTGCCACCTCCGAGCAATGGTTGTGAAGACAGCAAAGCATACACATCTACATATTGGTTGCATTTGGAACCTTAGGAATGGCACTTTGGTGATGCCTTATGTCATATTCAGTCTTGAAATGTAGACTTTGAAGTAGGCAGACCCTGTAATGGGACACATGAATTCTCTAATGGTATAAATAGCAGTGCCTGTCTGTCTGTATTACCACTGACCTTAGATTATTATCACATATCAGGGTTTCTTCAACTCATTGCTAGCTGGGATATAATCCATGTCAAGTGGTCACAAATTTGGAATTGAGTAAAAAATGAACAAATGAATGAACTGCAGGTATTTGACTGATAGCCTTATCCAGGGAAACCTAAGTGGTCAGTATGATTCAAATAACCTAAATTGTCTGACGTGTCATCCGACCACGTCAGACAAATGTGTTTACACCTGTCATAGCCTCCTCCTGGCTATATCCTGCTGCCTAATGATCTCTTCCCAAGAACTCAATTTCTTTTGCATGTCTTGCAGTCACTGTGAAAGTAATACCACAAATGGATATAATGGTGTACACTCTCATACAGTCACAGGCGTGGTGTTGTAAACTCTTCCGCATAAGGCAGCATTTTAAGACTTCATAACAACGCTGTTGCTGTCGGTCGTGTTGGTTATTTATACGCTGACACACCTGCACTTTCCCATCTCCTTTTGACTTAAGCATGCTCCCGCTGACTGATAAAAACATGGAGGCCATGCGGAATGAGGTGTGCCTCTGCTGATGAGGGAGAGACTGAAGGACCCACATGCGTTTCCTGTGTCTCTCTGGGCTTCTGAGGAGATCTGCTGCTTACTCAGGAGTGAAAGCCTCAAATTAAAGTGTTTGTGCTGACAAAGGACAAATGGGATTTTTCCTTCGCGCGAACGGTGCAGGATTGTGTTGGCTTGCTCAAAGTGTCAGGGAAAAAATGTTTCCTGGTCGACACCTCTAATGAAACATGCGCATGAAATTAAGGCCTGTATATTGCTGCTGATGTTTGGTTGTAGATGTATAAAGAGGTAGGAGGAGGAAAAAGAAAGAGATAAGGCAAAGTATAAGAAGAAAGAGGGAGAAAGAGAGAGAGAGAGAGAGAGAGATGCCGCTCCTCTCTCCTGTGTATAGATATGTCTTTTGTACCCTTGAAGTAGGAGTAAATTGAATATTCATGAGTGAGCGTGAATAAGTGCTCTGTCAGCCAGTAGTGTCACTGATAGATGAGGGGTGGACCTGCATGGAGCTCCTATGGCCAGCTACGGTCCTCCATAGAGAGCCATTCAGGTGGGGGGCATCAGGTACCGAGAAGGCTTGCCCTGGAAAGAGACAGAATAGAGAGATCAATCCATGCATATATTAAACACCGCCTGTAGGAGGCCATGCCACAGGAAGGTAAGGCTGATGTTGAATCGACAGTTTCAAGCTTTCCTGACTGGGCAGCTGGACTGGAGATCACTGGAGCTGCGGAAAAAAGAGCCAAAAAAGCTGATGGAGGAGAGAGATTCTCTTCCTTTTACACACGGCTGGACTCTAGTCTGGGGGTTTGATTGTGTTTTCCAACCAGTGAGTCCATGGTCCAGACATCCCCTCTAATTTCCTCTGACAAGTTCTCACAGTTGCTTCTCAATCCCCTCGTCTACCTCCTCCTCATTCCCCTCCGCAAGGAAACTGATAATTTCACCGCTGATATTTTGATATGCTAATTTTATTCATGAGGCCACTCCTCGGCCGCTGTGCAGCTCGTCCGTACAAGTGTAAATGAGGAGTGTTCCAAATGTAAAATGTTCTGCTGGGGGGATCAACGAGGCTCTGCGGCCAAAACAAGGCAATATACAAAGTGAGTTGTGTTCCAGTATGGAGACTGGCCTGGCCCGCACCGACTCCAGTCAGCATGCCTGGCTCCACCAACATACACCAGATGGCCTCATCCTCAGGCAGGGAGAGAGAGAGAGAGAGAGAGAGAGAGAGAGAGAGAGAGAGAGAAAGAGAGAAACACAAAGAGAGAATGAGAGAGAGAAAGCGCTGGTGCTTGACATGTCCCAGAGGTGCCAGGATCAGTCAAAGTTATAGCTAACACTGGGCTTGGATGCTACTGGAGCTCATCTAATGTAAAGACTAACTAACTGGAAAAGCCTAAATCCCACAAAACTGACACAGTAGGCGACCGTATTTCATTTTCCCCCTCTTCCTTCCATCTCATTACATATGAAGACTTCCTGAAATCAACCAAATAAAACTAACCCTTAAAATGACTTCAACCCTCAAATTATACCACAGAGATTTACTGACAGAATACTCCATCGTTATACAGTATGCTTGTTTTGAGAATATAGATGGGTTGAAAAAGGTTATTTTAAAGGGGTATTCCAAATATTTAATATTGCACCTCCATACTGTTGGGGGACTTGTGAGAGACAGATAAAAATGAATACTTTACAAAACAAGGGATGTTACGAATCAAAGCAGCAGAGGCTGGGACACCCTGACTATTTTTACATAAAACACTGGACCCTTACATTTCCCATAATGCAACTCGACAGCATCTTTCCTTAGACCCTACCTGGTAAACACCCACATCTTTCAAACTCCACACCTCTGGTTTGTAACATAGGCTTTATGTCAAAAATGTTCTTCTTCTAAGCCCAAGATGATGACGTCATCAAGGGTTATTATATGAGACTTTAGAAAGCTCCTTCTGAAGCACAGAAGTCATTATACTGTTGGCTCATTGACTTTGTGGTACTCCGTCTGACTTAACATCAATAGATAACACAAGGAGTTTAAAACATTTGTATAATTACCATGAAAATACAAAAATAGACTGCAGACTGGCAGCCTCTGAAGTGCAGTTTGCTCTTTGTCACATCAGACGGGAGGAGTGTTAATCCACTTCAATAAACTCAAAGACACTAGAGAAGGGGGAAAGGGGATACGAAGTAGCAAGGTTTATGGGAAATGCACTAGCACCTCCAATACCAATGGTGGCTTCCAGTGATCTCAAAGATGGTCTCCTTGGCTAAGAACAATTAAAACACTGTCTCCCAGTTAACTTTATGACAGTATACTAATGTTAAATACATTATGAATAAAACTATACCTGCAAACATTCTAAATATTCTGAACACATAGCGTGTTTGATCCCAGTGTGGATGTGATCACAACATACATGGATGTGTGGAAGGCTGAACGCATGAAACAGAACTTAAACCTCTTCTTCAACTTCATCATGGTTGTAATTGCTTTGTCAAGGTATCACAGTTAATTTGATCAGAGCACAAAGTTTAAGAATTGTACAGTGTGTGTACAAAGTGTGCGAAAGTGCCAGAAGAATTCAAAAATACTTGAAGATGTGAAAAGAAAGAGTCATTTTCCATCTCCGAATGGCCGTCCAAAGCCATAATACAGATGGCCCACTGGCCCCTCCTTGCCTCCCACTGCTCTGTTTTCATTCCTCTCTTCTGGTGATAATGTATTGTCTACAGGGTGTGTAATGATCCTTGAGAGCAGCCGTATACCACTAACAGGCACTTCTGTCAAACACATCACCATCGCTGCGCTCATTGATTTGTGTTGCCTTTAAAATTGTCTTTTTCCTCTGTGCCGAGCGCAGCCGTAATTGCATCTTGCTTAAATGATTCAAATAAGGCAGTCTGTTGCTCTTACCTCTGCTTCCCCTCCCTCCACTGTCACTGTCACCCTCACTTATTTCATTATGGATTCAGCAGACTTGATAAAACAGCAGGGGTGCCCCATTCCACAGCGCTTAGTCAGCCCGGCCGAGACAAAGAAGTGGTCAAGCGGGGCAACAAATCACTCCAAATGGAGCGTTTGCTCTTTGTGCAGCCTAGTTATGAAAAACTGATAGCAGCAACCAGAATACTGAATAGGTGTAATAAATGCTGAAAAAGGGGGATTCTTCTCCTAATTGGGTGAGGGGGGGTAGAGGGTGGAAGCACCGGCATTCCCCTTTTTGTATCTGAAATTGAGTTCTGTGAAATAGTCTAATAGCCTGTACACAGTTAAAAGGGGCAGGTCCCTCCCCTTCTTCTCCTCAAAGCCATCCATCCTGTCTTCGGGCTGACAGATAAACATGTTCTCTGCTGGCTAATTGCACTACCTGTTTCCACCCAGTCTCAAGTGACAGGCTAGCTGTGTCTACGTGAAGTCTCAGATCTCCCAGACCCTGTGATGCTGGAGTAAAACACTCAAATATACAACAGCCAAAGTGAGGCTGAGGAACTTCTGAGGGAGAAAGTGGAAGATTATGTACCTTGAAGCGCACTGTGCAACTTTCCAAATGACTGGTGATGTTTGCAGCTGAAAAAGACAGCTGTCGGACAGGCATTGATGGATTAACTAACATGACAAGTGCGCCAGGAAATATGACAAAATCTGTCTAATCACATCAACGTCAACAAGAGGGAAAAAGCTAGACATACATTTTAAAAGGTAACCCAAGAAATACATATATTAGCATAGCGAGTCTCCTCCTTTTCAAAATGAAATAAAGATGTTCGAAATCAATACGCAGCCATATACATCAATATACATGTGCTGTGGGTCCCGAAAGTATTCCATGGAAGTACCTTTGTCTGAATGGATTGCAAATGGTCATAAAAGATGCAGGCCCTCAGCTGGACACTGGCTCCCTCCAGTCAGATGAATAATAGTACAAAGGGCTGCTAAATCATTGAGACAGCTGATCTGCTCTGTCCAGACTGCGCTGGTCCAGCACAACACTGCTAACAGATCAGTGCAGAGGACATAAGAGGCATCAAGGCCCGTGATCCTCCAGATGATGGCTTGTTTTCTGAGGGAGAAGTCAGAACTCAGGAGGACTTTCAACCCAAGCATCAATGGGGAAAAAGAGGCTGATTAGTCGGACGCATCAAAACCGACTGCATAATAAAAGCGGTACGCTGTTTCGATAAATCAGAAACTGTGGAATTCTTAGAAGTTAAAAGCATGGGGTCTGATCTGTCCTTTTAGGGTAAAGTAGTGGACAAACTGTCCTCTTTTCTCAGGCCCATGGTGATCAACTCAAAGGGAAAATGGGGGAGTGACCCAAATATGGGGCAAGGTCGTTTCAAACCGATATCATTTGGATGTTAGCTAAGCAAGTGGGCTGTAGTTGGGAGAGAGGGAGAGAGAAAGCATGTTGTTTAAGTAAAACCCTCAAGAACATTATGATTTATTTAAGTGAGGAGAAAATATGAATAATGTATTGGCTATACGGAGCATGAATCTCTTTTGTACTAATTGTCAGGAAGGCTTGCATCCAGTGTGTGAGGGGTGGAGGGGCTGGAGGACCCAGAGATCACAGGGGCGCTGCGGCTCAAAGTCCTACAGCCACAGCCATTGACTTGCAAATGAGCTCAAGGAGGCTAATTAATGGGGGGGGGGCTAATGAAAGCAGTGGTTGGGCTCAAGTGAAGTAATAATCTGGGACCCCCATTTTACTTTCCCTCTCTTTTTCTGACTTTCTCTCTCTCTCCCTCTTCCATTCCCTGGCTTGATCGTCCTCTCTTCCCACAAGATGGCTCGTGCCATTGAAGTTGATTGCAGAACACATCAATATGTGAACAAAGTTGTTGGTGGTGGGGTGCAGTGATGGTGGTGATGGGGGGTGTTAGTAGAATTAGCATTCATTTGAAGCGGGCCGTCTCCCCCCTCTCTGGCTCTGTTATTTATTCTGTAGCTTTTGGCACATTTTCTGCTTCTCCTCTCCCAGGAGGAGGGATGGGGGGAGAGCGAGCAGGGTGTTTAAGATGTGTGATGGGCTCTAATGGTAACTTTTGCACCTCTTCTTTCTTGTTTGAACTGGACAGAGTTAAGCAGTTGTGAATAGAGAAGTCACCCTCTCCTTCTCGTTGCGGTGGTTGGAGGGTGGAGGCCTGAGTTTGGATCAGATACTGTGCTCTGCAGCTGTCTGTCCTTTCTTTGAAGCAGTGTGACTCCTCTGCCAGTGGAACTCCACGTGACTATTAGCACTACTGCTGTGCTTACTACACTAACCCTTAAAGACTGTCTTTCACTGAGAGTGTAGACAATCATCATAGCCAAATGCTAAAATATAGCTGCAATGATTCATTGATGATCATTGAAATTTAAAGTGATTTGAAACTTTTATTGCAGGCTCTGCAAAGTCAGGCCATCTTCTGTGTTTCTGAGGACCTGTGTACCTCTGATGAGACCCTGGTCCAATATGGCTTTTGGATTCAGAGCTTCAGGAGACTGACAGGCCCACATATACTTTTGGAGCTCAGGCTGGTACTTTTAGGCAAGAAATATAACTAACTGCCACTTTATGGAAAATTATATCTAAATAATGTAAGCTTAAAGATCCATATTAGCTTTTGGAGCTTTCAGCTGCATCCCAAGTGTCAAAACAGGGACATAAGTGTGGAAATCTAGTCATATTCAACACTTTAGATCTCTGCTGGTCCACCCTTAAGGCAGGACTAACACACTCAGAGGAAAACTAGAGTGGTGTATGGCATCATGTTGTCACAGCTGGGGGAGCACTACATCGACGAAACAGTAAGACAACAGACTGAATGAACAACAGAAATAGATGACAACACCAGACTAAAACCACTCACCCTATCTACTGGGATGAGGTCAAAGGTCATTGACCAGGAGTCATTGGACGACCAGAGAAATATTAAGGATGACATTCACATCTGACACCAAACATCTTTGAGTAGAGACAGAGCTTACCACCTCCCCCCATATGTGAACACTTGTTATCAGGTGATCCATTTGCTGAATCAAGACAGTGAAATGTGGCTGAAAGCTCTAAACGTCAGAGGCATGATCTTGAGTAACATTCCTTGGATTTAAGATTGTGTCATAAATCTGATGACTTAAGACTTGACAAAATCATAAAAGGCTTCACTGGGACTTTATCCCTTTGACGTGTGATGACTTGCTCCTCCCCAAGTTCTTAAAATATGTGCAATCAACAACAGATATACATTAAAAAAAACACTTTTTCTGTAAATTTACTTCACTAACTGTTACCCTGATTAAAACTGCACAGTCGTTGAAGGCTGCATAATGACTTGAGACTTACAAAACTCTTTCAAGTGTCGAAAAACACCTCTGCCTGAAAGCTCAATCATGTTGTGTAGTTTGTCTCATGTTCTGTGTAAAATCTTTATCAGAAAAATAACCAGATAAATACCTAACCGTCCAACAAATACCTCAAAACTGTACATGGGTATGTACAGTACTTAGTAAATGTAACTCATTACTTTCCACAGCTGAGCACACTGCTACTACTACTGTTACAAAGGCTACTAATGATATGATAGCCTCTATATACATACGTATACAGTATATACTTACGCTGCTCCTCCTCTTGCTTCCACTGCTACGGCTATCGCCACTCATCATTACTTCGATTTCATCAATCTCTGCCACTATTACAACCTCTGCAAGGACTACTTGAACTACTTCTACAACTACTATGTTTTCAAATACTACCTCTACTTCAAAAATTGAAACTTAACTAGGGCTGAAATAATTCATTAAGAAATACAAGATTTAAAACTTTACAGTGAAAGATAGTAATATTAATGTTAGCCCTTAACGTTAAACATGATTGCTAGTTGAGATGAAGGCTAGCAAAGGTAAGCCACTATCCTTAGCCATAAATGTATAAACATGCTTTTTTTGTTATTGTTCTCCGACTGGTTAGTTCGTGTTGTAAAGTCACAGTGATGTGAATTACAGCTGATCCTGGTACCGGTGGGCGCCAAGCAAAAAAATGATTATTTATCCAATTACTTGATGAATTGAAGAAATAATCTGTGAAATACTTGATTACTAAAATAATCGTTAGCTGCAGCCCTAAACTGAACACCACTACATGTCAACTTATTCATGCTGCTTTAAGACTTTTTAAAGAAAATGTATCTTTTTGAGTTTATTATCTAGCTTTTGGCACATTTTCTGGTTTTCCGCTCTCAGGAGTAGAGATAGAGGGAGATGGAGCAGGGTGTTTAAGCTGCATGACAGGCTGTAATGGTAGCTTCTTCAGTTCTTTTCTCTTGTTTGCACTGGAGAGAGAGTTAGGCAGCGGCGAATAGAGAAGTCACCCCCCCCGCCTCCTTGTTGCGCTGGTTGGAGGGTGGAGGCACGTGCTCGGATCAGATGCTCTGCCCTGAAGTTGTGTCTTCTTTTTTTGAAGCAGTGTGACTCCTCTCAGACACCCTGACAGCCCCCGGCACTGCCACCGTCTGCAGAGCTCTGCTGCATAGAACCATGCCGTTGTTTGAAGATATGGAGCGAAAGTCTTCTCTGCTCGACCCCTGCTACTGCCACAGGCACACACATGAATGCTCACACACATCCACACACACACACACACACACACACACGCTCACACAATCAAAATCAGTCTCAGCTTCGTCTTGTTACCCTTTGATATGTACTCATGCTCTGACTCCCACTCTCTCAGACCTCAGTAACAAGCAGCATCAGTGGCTGTACAGTAGGAACACTTAACATAACATTACAATTAGATTTTTTTTTAATCAAGTAAATATCATAGGTAAGGAGTGACAGATCTGTATACATGCTAAAGTTAATACTGCTCACATTGATGCTGCTAGTAGTGAAGATCAATATATGCAATCTGGCCTAATTGGAAAGATTTTGGTGAATGTTTAGTTAGGTGAGTTGTGGTGACTACAAATGTACTTTAAAGCCTGCTTTACGTTTGGGACCTCCCAGAATGGTTTTAGAAATGCTACATTAGACTGTTACATAACTTTAAAGCTAAAGCACAGTTTTGATTCAGTCTCATCACTCATATCAGTGTCGGAGGAAGCAGCTGTTAGCAAGAAAGCTCTGATGAACCCAGCAAAACCAGATTCAATTCAATTTTATTTATATAGCGCCAAATCACAACAACAGTTATCTCACAGCGCAGATGAAAGACAGCAACTAAAGTTAGCAACTAGTTGCAACACAGTGGGGCAATTAGCAGCTAAAGAGCCAGATATTTTTCTATGGAGTAGGGTGAGCCCAAACCAGAGATAAAAGAAGACTGATATTAGACTTACATTTATCAGGTGAACACAAATATGACTCCAAATATATGCTAATGTTGCTCTGCAACAGCTGCATGTGTAAATTGCCAACTGAAACAAGCTAGCCGCGTAACATAACAGGTTGATAATATGTCAGTGTTGTATTTACAACTTCTGGGGCAGATATTTTTCTTTGTTCTAGTATTTTGTAACCCAAGGACAGTGAAATTAATATTCGACCAGTGTTTAGGCTCTTAAGGAGGGCTTGAGCGTGAGTAGAGGACAGAAGGTAGGCTCAATATGGTAAAAAGTGCTTTTTTAAGGAAAAATAAAAATATTACAACCCAAGCCGATATTACTACCTTTCAATAACCAAAATAATGTATATAGTATATATTTCAACATAAACCAATATTAAACACACTTTTTCGAGCATGCTGTGCTAAACTATATGAAATATGCAAAAAAATATAAAAATATTTTTAATTTCCTTAATAACTTTTAAAGGAAATGTTCCTTAAGTGTGACAAAGTGCAGTGTTATCTTTTTCCCCACCAGATATTTGACTACTCTCACTTTATGGTCACCAGCTTTGCGTGAAGTCCTGCCCTTTAATCTGCCTCTGATTGGCTAACCCTAACACAAACAATAGAGGCAACGGGTATAGCCAGTAAGAGGCAGAGTTGTTGAAAATATAGTGGGGGGTTCAATGCGGTTCAATGGTGGCTTGTCATCTCCTTCGTCAAGGAAACATTCCAGACTCCTAGGTCCAAGGCACTTCAGAAAATCTCAAAAATTTAGCCTGTGTAACAACAGGGCAATAACTTGAGCTCAGACGTTTCAGTAATCTAGGGCCTTAGTGAATTATCAAATCATAAAAATTCTTAAATTCTTCTTCTTAAACCATGAACTGATCAGTCCATATCATCAATTTCTTTCATACCTTGCGTTATCATAATAAAAATAAAATTGCATATATTTTCCATGTCCTATGCACAAATAAAACCAGCCAGGCAGCGTTCACAGATTACAGCACCATTCTGCAGTACAGCTAAATTACTCAATTAGCAGCAAAATAAAAAGAAACAAACTACAATTTACCTTTCATGTTTTTCGTTTGATATAAACAATGCAGAAATATTCCTTTAACTTTAGCTTTAGCAACACCTTTTAATATCTTACATCAGTAAAATAGTAATAGAGCATATGTAGCTCACACATTTCAGCATGAAAAAAAGTCTCCCCCTGCAGTACCACATGTCAGCTGTCACACAATGACTGCAGTAATTAGCCATGTGAGTTTTGCTGAAAATTCACTCACCCAGACATTGCAAAAAGAGTAATTAACCCCTGGGACACAGGTCCCTGCACCTTAGTCACTATTCTTGTCTGTTGTCCTCAATACTGCTTGTTTTCACTTATCACATCACACACAAATTCATCAACCTTATACATTTTTAAGCTCACTCACTCCATACACCTTTTTGCATTTGCTCTTGTTGTCTTTTTCCATCTCTGTGTTGATCTTGCTACTGGGATTGAGCCAGATTTAACTTACTTCCTCCAACAGGAAACTTTCACTCCACTTTCTAACTAAGACAGGCAGATGAGTTAACCTAATCTCTTCTTTTATAACAAAAGAAAATAATACTGAAAGCTAAATAATTTTCTGTAACATTTTCTCTTCTGGGTAGGGAGAGCGAGGCGAGTTGAGCCAGTTTTTACTTGAGGTGTATTTAAAGTGAGGACATGACAGTAATGTCTCTAACTATAATATGTACATATATTTTAGGGTGTCGCGCATCCCCAGGAACAACCAATTTATATCTAAAATAAATTGTTTTCAAAATATGGCTTTTCAAAAAAAAGTGGACTCTTGGCTCAACTTGCCCTATATGAGGGGTGAGTTGTGCCAACGGAGATGATCCAATGATCCAATAAGCCAATGTCATTTAATCATGCAAACTCAAATGCCAGTTCCCAACATTAAATTGCACTTAGATAGTAAAACATTGCAGCTATGTCTCCTGGTTGTTTCATAGCAATGTATTGCTTCAAAGTCATCCTGTTGATCGTCAACCTGATGTATGGACTTCCCATTTTTGTACCTCTCCCAGTGCTCTGTTCAAATCCACAAGAGGAGTTGAAGCCTGTCTGTCTTCCATTTATAGAAGCCTGACATGATAGTTTCTGTTTTAAAATGCACAATGTCACATCATTTTGGTGATGCAGAAGAATGTAAAGTAAAATTACAGTAAAATAGCTGACTCAACTTCCCCCAGGTCTTCTGGCTGAAATTACCCCATCCCTGCCATTTTAACAAAATTGTGTCATCAAGCAGTTGGGAACGGACTGACCCGGTACGGGGGGCGTAATCGATTTTCACTGTTCTAGCTGTTTTCCATCCAAAAACAGCGACACTTTGTGTCAACAGAGACCGTTTGGCGGGCCGCCATCTTGTTTAGATTGGCTGCAGTGTTAAGTTTCGTTTCTGTCGTCAGATTGAAGTGGAGAAGAAGAGTTTGATTTGGCGGAGGCGATCTTTATTGGCCTCTGCTGGTGACCTGTAGGAGCTACATCCAGGATATGTCTGGATGTTCTGTTCTCAAGCTGTGGCCTGTAAAGCATGGGAGTGCTTTTGGTCACAGGAATATTGACTGTTTTTATCAATATTTCAATGTTTTGAAAGCTTTATGTTATTTGGAACGTGGTTGTATGGAAAGAAATAATGTTTTGAAGATAACTACCAATAAAAGTAAACATATAAACTGGTATATTTTTGAAAGATTGTGTAATAACTGTTGTATATTAGTTTCTTTTCATCAAATTTACAGTTACAGTTGTATTCCAGTTGTATTAGAAGATATTCAGGTGCATATTTTTTCTGTATTTCATCTCCATGTAGTCTGTAATGGTAAAATAAACATGTTAATATACAATGGATTTATGTTCCTTAGCTTCTGACCTTTCAAAGGAGACCAGAATTATGCATCTAGGCCTAATGGTTGAGGAGATGTTATTGATTTATTTTTGGTATGTTATTTTAGGCGTTTTTCCTAGAAATAGGTGCCAGGGTCCACGTAGTTAAGGGCAACTTCATGCTAACAGTAAAGCCTCATACTGGAACTTCCTAAAGTACTAACACATGCATAAGATACAAGATTCAGGACTCCTTGAACATAAAAAAATTACTTTGAACGGCAAAAAACAGTTTCAATACAACTTCCCCACAGGCTCAAACACCCCACACTTACTCTAGTGTTGTACAGTATTTTGATTCATATCTGTGTAGAGATGCATGTCAGTGTGAAGCAGCAGTGGCAGGAAGGTCCGAACACATCCATGCAATGAACAGCATCTTCTGTAACCTAGTGCACCTGAAATGCACTGGGATTTGGCTTTCATTGCTGGCAATAATCAATTTAATTATTTGACAATGTGTTCCCTGATCTCACCAATTAACCTGTTGATTACAATGATATTATTACTGATTGGAATGATGCCCAAAACTAATTGCTTTGTAATTAACTGAAATTATCTTTAAAGTTTACAGTCTACGCTACGTAAGGCCTGTTTCAGTTGAGTAATGTAGCTCCTGACTCTTGGTGAGGTCTCTCTGGTGGTTCCTCTCTTCACAGCGTCTCCTGGCCCCTGGGTTATTGGATCATTGTGCTGATAGAGACCCCTGCCCTGCCCTGCCTCCCTCCAGCTCCTCCTCCGTCTCCCGAGGTACGTGAACCCCTTCTATCCTCGGCCTCCCAACCCCTCTTGCCCCTTCTTCCCCATCAGGGAGTGGGGGCTGAGATGGATGGTGAAGCAGAGCATTGCCCCCCAGACAGGCTGATTTATGGCGCCTCCTTTCCATCTAGGCAGAGCGGAGGCCCCTAGGGGCCCCGTCTGGAGAGCGCTGGGGACAGCTGCCGTCTCCGACCTGATGGCCACGGGTTCCCAGTCCAGCATGATGCCAAGTACCAAACGGCCACTCCAGAATGGTCGCCATCCGTCATACAGGCAGCCGGGGATCTGCCTTAAAGAGTGGAAACACAGAGAGCAGGAACAATGAGACTCACTCCCTTCCTCCCTCGCCTCTTCCCACAGACATTGATCTCCACTGCAACAATTTATTATATCACCTCTGCGCTAACGCTCTGTGCAATCACTATAAATATAGCAACATCACAGGCAGAGAGCAACCTTTTCTGTGCTGTATTGACATATGGATACTTTCTCTGTATGTAAATAGAACTGTGAGCCTGTGCAGCACAAACTGCTGAAATAAATACCTGGCTATTTAGCTGCTAGCTTTGTTCCACTTTCCTCACTAGCTAGTTGCTAACTTTCTGGTATCAGCTGGATGATGCTGGCCATGTAGCATATAGTGGGTTTATCAAAGTTGTCTTTGCTGATGAGTATAGGGTTAATTAATGGAATATATGGGCCACAAAACATAAAGAAATATAGCTAAAAGAGGCAAAAAAGTCCTTTAGAGCTCCATTGTTAATATAAAAAATATTGATGGTGTAGCTGTAAGATAACACATGTAGCACCCTTCTCGATATGATACAGTGGTAAATAGTACAAAATACAATTTATACACTGATAAGGCTGTACATAAGGCAGACATATAATACTGCCGGGCAAAGGCAAAATGTCGTAACTTTGATTTTGGTCAAAAATGAGTTATTGTCGTTTTTGGAACTTTAAAGATCTGCTTTATCATGTGGACTTGAGTCAGTTTTGTTGTTTTTTAGAGAAAATACTGGTTTGTTTTTGTCGTAATTTCAAAAGCCCCAGAGAAGCCAAGGCTTTGTTATGATGTGATCTGAAACGCTCAAATTGAGTTAAGGTCTATTGTTAAGGTTCTCTGCCTTTGTTTTGCTGCGCAGCAAAGTGAATTTAACTTACAGTTTACTATGCTGGAGTTACAGTTTTATGCCCATGTATAATAAATACATGTCATCGAAGCATTTCTGACCCACACACAGCTTGACTAAAGAATCAACAAATGTTTTGCAGTGATTATTTTTACTAATGTTACTAACGTTTCAAGAATGGCCCATTGCTCTCAAGGGAAAATGTGGAGATGGCTTTGAAACGCAGACACCAAGATCAAGGTAAAAACGATTATGCTACAAGAAAGATCCATATAGATAGGCTAGGCTATCCACTAAAATTACTTGTTATCTAGCTAGCGCAAGCTAGCAGTAGCAAACAAACTACTACCATATGCGATATGGCCTAATCACACACAGACACAAACTCAGCAGTGACAATTCACAACTACATAGATAGCCTACCTTTTCTTAAAACTCTGCAAACAACGTCCTCTGAGAAGTTAAATCCACAACATGAGTTTTGAGCATAGTCACTGTTGTTCAACAGGTTGAATCCATAAGTTGTTCTTGAGCATCCTACTAATTCATCCAGAGAATTTGGGCGGGAAGTCTGTATTTTGCATTTGTTCTTGTCAACTCATTTTGCATTAAATAATATAAATTTATTCGGTTGTTTCGTTTCAAATCAATACAACAACGGAATAATAGAATAAGTCCTAATGATGTGTGAGCTTCTAATGCACCTTTGTGACCTTCAAATAGGCCTACACTTAATTAATTCGCATTTACATTGTATTAAGTTCATATTGTATTAAGCCTAATTGTGCAATGATTAGCAGATTTTATGTAGATGCTTTCATTATACTGATTTTATATAGGGAACAGCTACCAAGCGAGCGATCAAATGGAACTTAATGCCTTTTGCCTTGGCATTATTATTTTGCAGACAATGCAAAGACAGACTACATTAAGTTCCAAATAAGGGTCAAAGGTCATGTTTGCGATCAAGATTTTTAGGTAGATTAATAATTTTATTAAAAAAACAATGAATTGCCAACCTCCAATTCATTTGACTGGACAACAAAAGAACTTTAAAGTAATTTTTGTCAGTTCTATACCGTAGTGAGTTAAGGTCTTTTGCCTTTGTAGGGCAGAATACACAATGGTACATTTCGCATGGATTAATGGCTGTAGCACAAGGCCGGGCACAGCTACTGGCCTTCCAGATAGAAAAAAATTACATTAAGTTATGGTCAGAAAGGTTAATATATGACTGATTTGAGCCAGGTACTTTGAATTAACATTTTTTTACAGAAGTCATAGTCTAAATGTTGAAAAAAATTAACTTGAATCAGCATTGAATTTGGGTCATCTTTTCAACATAAAAATACTTTAATCAGTGTTGTCACACTGTGCTTATTGCCAGCTTTCCCACCAAAACATTTTAAATTACATGAGGGGGTATGGGCCACTTGACACTGTGATTCATGCAACTTTAGTTTAGTTTTAGATTTTGGAGGTAAATGGCAAAGAGAGCTCTCACTCTCATTATGTCTCACCAGTTTGTGAATAAGAAGGCAAGTTTTAATGTTTTAATTAAGAAAAATGATAGCGTCAACTTATAGCTACATTACTGACTTGGCAAATTGATCCATTGATTTTAACATGTGCAATTCTGGCATGGAGCAAGCCAACAATCGGGTAGATTGCTCAGTAAAACTAATAAAAAATTCATCTCACTGATGCCAGCAAATACCAGACTTCCACTTAAATTACAACCAAGTAATGTAAGGTGTAATGTAGGCTCTTTTATGCTGAGCAATTTGATGAACACAGATATGTTTGCTCAGTTAGCAACAAACTAAAAAAATCAACTCAAACTTACTGCAGTTAGTTGTACTATTAAAAGTCATCTTTGCTGGTTGTGCTCAAATTACTGTAGTTAAATTATATACATCAATTTTTATCAATTTATATGTATATGCTAACTTAAGAAAACTTAAAAATATGTTTGTTTATCAAAAGAACATAAAAGATTTATGTGGGTACTTTGAGTCCTTTAGAGAAACAGAATTCTTCATAAACAATTTGAAGTCATCCTTTCAGTTAAAGGGAACCTTTCTGTGGTGCTTCTTTTCAGGATTCATGTTAACAGAATCTACAATTCAAGCTGTGTGCGGACACCTCCTCTGAGACTGCTTTGAGCGGCCTACATGCATTCATAACTTGACTTAGTTAATGATGTTAAGTGAAACTCATTTTAGGAAAAATTTTGTTGCTAATAATGTAGTTTTTTTGTCGTATAATAAATTATAAATTATAGTACAAATTATATGTGTTTTCATATGGATGACAGAATCCAGCAGGCCAGTACTGCAGCACACCTTATAGTTCCTGACAACTTAATAATGGTATGTTATGGGGATGCCTAGGCCCAATACATACCCCATACAGTCACATTTTACCACCAACAAGATAATAAGATTGTATTACACTGTAAATTGTTATTCTGTCCACAACCATGAACTGTAGCCTACATTAAAATCCAGTCCAATACAACAACTGCAATTTAAGTGCATTAAATGTAAATGCTCCGTATTTGTATAGCGTCTTTCTAGTCTTTTCGACTACTCAAAGCGCTTTTACACTACATCTGCATTCACCAGTCATACACATTCATACACTGAGCCTAAGTGCTCAAAAAGAAACTAACATTCACACACATTCATACACTGGCGGAACAGCCGCCAGGGGCAATTCGGGGTTCAGTATCTTAACCCGCTCTACCTCCTGAGCCACAGCCATCCCATTACATATAAAACAGAGGGATATGGATAATATAGATTTAATGCCCCCTTTTAGCCTAAAGATAATTATATTTGCTTTTGTTTAATCTGGTCTCAGATGTGTTAGAAGAACCTAATTCACACTATCTGAAATTTTAGCAATACAGGTTTTCCCCTGAAAACCTGAATAGTGACCGTATTCAGTAAACTCTTTGATGACTTGTGTGTTGACCATCCAAAAATTGAACAGTATTCTCTGATTTCTTTTTTTAAGTCGTGTTTTTAAGGTTTTTAAAGTTTTTATTGAAATATTTCACTCACTGATTGAATTTGAATGCTGTGTTATATTTCACTTTGTATATCTGATCTGTAAGAATAGTTTCATAAATATTCCAAGGCACATTTCATCATTTTGTTGGTAAAAATGATGTAAATTGAAATTGATCCACTATCATTAATTCTCTTTTAACTAAAGCAAACATTTTCCTGAACTTTATTTATTTATGTAGAGAACAATAGAGCTTTAATGTTCCTGAGGGGCAATATGGCTTGCAAACAGCAGTCAGTAGTAGTCAATATTAAAGTCAGTAGTAGTCAATATTAAATATAACAATGAATAAAAATGGCAATCAGTAAAATTTTTACGTACAATTTATATATACAAATAAACACAAGTAAGGAGATTAGTGCTGTCATTGTCACCCAAAACAACTGAGAGAGCAATGGAAAAAATAATATATAAATACTTAAATAATAGAGAAAATGGGTAACCGTACCAATTCACAGCTAGCCACAGGCCAAATCCCATTTTGTTTAAAATGCAACTTACTGATGGAATAAAACACCTCATATATTGTGTCCCTTCGCCTTGATGGAAGCAAATTAAACTCACTATATGAAAGGTGCTGGACATCCAATAAGATGACCTGGGCTTTCTGTGTGGCTCTGACTTTAAGTGCTAAAGATCATTTAAATTTATGCCAGTAACTTTAAGGCACACATTTCAAGTTTTTTGTTGTTGTTTTTCTTACAGATACCAAATTGAGATTACCAAACCATAGCTAAAATCTCTAATAATTTGTTCAAAGGTTATATATATATATATATATATATATATATATATATATATATATTATACTCTTACCCCAATAACACAAATGTGACAGTTAAACAATAAGTAAGTAAGTAACAATAACATACATTTTACTGCATCTGGAATGCAATTTTAAAGTTACACTGTTGGTGAAGGGCAGGACATGTCTTGGACATGGTGACAAGGTTACAAGGTTGTTTTGTGGGTGGCAGTGCTGTCAAGCACTCAGTGCCTCATCACTGACTAAAAGCGCTAGGTGGACTTAAATATATATATATAATTTGACAGTTGCAGAATATTTGCTCTTTTTACCTGAGGAGTCCCCCCCACCCCACCCCACCCCACCCGAAACAACAAAACATTGAAACAATTCTAAATCAAACCATCAGATGAATTCTCCATGGAGCAGTCAGATAATGTTTCGTCTACACAGTAAAGATATTTCTCTCTTTGTTAGCTCTTTCCCGTCACCATTGTAATTTTTCTCTGAATCTCAGCGGGCCATCAGTGTGCATTGACAATAGGCAAAAGACAATAGGGAAGGATCAGTGGTGCTGTTCTCCGTGTTATCAGTGTTTTTGAAAGTGTTATTTCAATTAAAAAGCGGATAAACTGCTGATTAATTCAGCACACTTCCCAATTACAGATCAAACGGGCCTCCTGGGGGCTGCAAAGCCCCAAAGATGGCAGATGCCGTGCACACATTCAGGCATATTTCATACGGCTATGAAATATTGAGCTGGTGTGTGGCGTTGTGGTACCGCTGGGTGTCTGTGTTGTTGGCGCTGTATGTAAATCCGGTTGTGACACCCCTGTCTGCAGCAGGAGACTGATATCTGGGACATGTTGGGAGATACTACGGGGAAAATGATGCAATCTGAAGCTAAGACGCTCTAGACAAGTTGCGTCTCACGTTCAGCTGGTTGCAGCAGAGCAATGCTTGTGCAACATTGAAGGAAAATTAATGTGAATGCAAGCATTGTAATGAGACATGCATGGATAAAAGTTCAAGTAATTGAGCATGTAAAGCAAATTTCTGGTTTGTACGTGAATGTGAAAATGTAGACAGTTTTTCCTAGATCCTTCATGAAAGCATTCATTTGGGTAATATAACAAACACATGGGGTATCTCAAATATTCTATCATTAAGAAATAGCCTTTTCTGTCAAAATAGCTGGTATGGGATATCATTGTATTGTTCTCATTTGAAAACTGAATTTCCAAAAAAACTGATTGTTTGTCTTACAGATTAAATTATAAACAGAACAGGTCACGCATCAATGATCCTGAGCATTACAACCTGGAAAAAAAGCCATGGCAATGGAGATGCATGCAACAGCCAGCAGCTCCCTTAAACTTTGCTACATTTCGTTTTAATTTGTAATTTCTTTGCCTTTATTACTGAAATCTGTATCATTATGATTACATATGACAGAAATACACTCATCCACATCAGAAAAGTAAGGCATGGATTGGATTGAGTGCAGTGTACCTAGAGATGATCACTTCTCACAGCATCTCCCGCCCAGCCAGACCAATCAAACAAACGTCACTGCGAGCAGAGTGATCGAAACAGAAAGAGAGGAAAGCAAGCCGGGATAAACTAACCCAGGTCAGATATAAGGCTATTTCACTACCCAGCCTACTCCTGACTAATGTCTGGTCGCAGGAAAATAAAATGGATGAAATAAGACTCAGGCTAACTCAACAACAGGAAATCAGAGACTACTGACTGCTGTGCCCTCATCTTTACTGAGACCTGGCTGCACCGCAACATCCTGGATCGAGCTATTGCAGGCAGAGTGTGTTCCGTACTCATACAACACAAGACTCTGGTAAGACCAGAGGAGGCGGACTCTGTGTTTACATCACTGAAGCTTGGTGTTCACATGCAGTCAAAGTGGATGGACTTTGATTACCAGATGTGGAATTTTTATTGTTAAGGTGTTAATACTATCTGCCCAGATAATTCAGCAGTGTTTTTGTTGCTGCTGTGTCTATTCCCCCAAATACAAATTTAAAAAATGCACTACTTTAAGGAATTGTATGACGTCATCAGCAGTAAACCAGATGTGGTTTTAACTGTAGCTGAATGACTCAAACAGCCATGAGAACAATTTTACCATAGAAACCATTTTTACATGGATATTCCTGGCAGCTAAAAAGCCCTCCCTCTTCCCGATGTCAGTGACATCATACATCAGCAAATGTGTTCATGATGTGGTGATCACTAATATCATTCCCCAACCAGAAAGTCTGGATGAATGGAGAGGTGAGGCTCTATCCAGAGCCAAAAAAGCTGCCTTTTGTTCAGGTGACAAAGAAGCATAAAACACTGCCAGAGCAAGACTGAAAGCTGGCAGGAGGAGAAGCGGAGACATCAGCAGAGACTGGAGAGAGACCTCAACACCAACAACATCAATGATATGCCGTCAGTGGCACTCACCACCATCCTGATAGAGTGCTTTGAGAAACTGGTTCTTCAGCACATAAAGAACAACATCGCAGCCAACCTGGACACTCACCAGTTTGCTTTCCAGAACCAACAGATCCAGAGGATGCCATCTCCACTGCCTTGCATTCAGTTCTCACACACCTCGAGACAAGCTATACCTACTTCAATGCTGTTTGTTGATTTCTGCTCAGCATTCAGTGCAATATTCCCCATGAAACTGACTGGCAAACCTAAGTACCACATTCTGCAACTGGATTTTGAACTTCCTCACAAACAGAACACAGACTAACCGACATAGGCACGGCCCAGGACCGGAGGGCCCTGCAGCAGGTTATTAAAACTGCAAAATTATTGATACCCATCTACTAAGCATCAGTGATATCAGTGAGGTGAGGTGCCTGCAGAGCCCGAAGGATACTAAAAGACAGAATCCGCCCAGCCACAGCCTGTTCACCCTGCTGCCTTCTCGAAAGAGATACAGTAGCTGCTGTTGTACCACCAGACAGAAGAGCAGCTTCTCTCCCTAAACTATCAGACTGCTTAATTCATCCTGAGCACTGCACCAGGTAAAATAGTTTTATTTCTATGACTTGTTATTTATCCACCCATCTCCTTTATATACGTTTTGTTTATAGCGTGTTTGTGAGTAGCATAAATGGAACTACAACTTCATCTCGTTATACAACCCTGTGTTGTAAAATGTACCTGGTACCTCGTACCTTAAAATACTGCCTTTTTATCTGCATGCCTCCTAATCAAAAATTTATTTACTTGTGTGGTTTCTTTTCTCTCCCTGAGCAGTGCTTATAAGTTTTCAGATGCTGCACACAGAGTTGTCCGATTTTTCTCTTTCTCTAAGTTGAGCATTAGTGGGGGCTTTAACTTCTAGTAGTGTCAACCTATCCTGATGATAGCTTCCTACACTGCAAGATTCATGGTGAGCATTGCCTGCCTTCCCTCCCTTAGTGTGTTCATAACTCATTTGAGTGTAAGAGCAAACAAACTGCTGTAACAGCTCTCTGGACAGGAGTTTGCCTGGTCCAGTTATATGATGCTGCTCTTCTCTCGCTGTGCCGCCTCCCAAACGAGCCCGCAGCACTTTGTAACCACCACTTTATGTCCCAAAAGACACCGGACCAATAGTTGCTGAAATCCGATGTGACCATAACACATAAATCATCTTTTAAGCACTGAGAAGAGCAGGTGCGGGCATAAACAGTGTTGACGCTGCTTTCTCAATGATGTAAATAATTTATCAAACCTACACACTCACACACACACACACACAGAGCACTGTTTATTTCATCCCAGTCAGTGTGTAATCCTTAGACGCCATTTTAGTAGAGGGGTTGTCAAGACATGTGCGCACACACACGCACACACACGGTCAGTGTTTTAGAGGCGGCCCTGTCTGTCGCCATAATGAATCCCACTGTGATCACTCTGGCAGTTGTGGTCATCACTCTCTGACCAACACACACACACACACACACACACACACACACACACACAAATACGTGCGCATGCATGGTCCCTCTACACTTTCACAGACACACACACACAGAGGTCCTGCTGGCTGTCTGCTCATTCATCATGCGACCCCTCATGGAGTTGCTTGTGGGAGTCTGGGGATGCGATGGAGATGGAAGGACTGAGGAGGAGGTGTGTTGGTGGTGGAGGTGTGTGGTGGTGGTGGTGGTGTGTGGGGGCGGTGGTGGTAAGGGTGTTGGAGAAAGGGGTGAGGGGGGGTCTGAGAGCCTGGGTGAGAGAGAGAGAGAGGGATTTGAGCAGACAGAGAGGGATGTGTCTGTACAGACGAAGGAAACTGTCTTATGGAAGAGGAAGCAGCCTCATAGCTCTGTGCCTGGGGACTGACTTACAGGCAGAATAAGGGGAGGGGGTAGGGACTGGAGGAGGGCACCCATGGGACAACAACCAATCCCCTTTTCCCCTCCACTCTCTGCAAAAGAAGCTAACCCAACTACCAAATCAGGCTTGATTTTGGCCATGAAGAATAAAATCCCATTCTTATCTCCTCACCATTATGTTGAAGTGTTTCCTCTCCCTCTGCCCGCCAGCAGCTAGACATTAGCTTCCCCAGGAGCGTTAAGTGCAAATCTAAATAGTTGATGAGCACTAAGCTGTTGGGGGAAAGTGTCGCCGGCGGCGCCTCATTGAGCACTGCCTCTGAGACGCCCAGTGGGACTGCTTTAAACAACCTGGCGTCCCGCTGCTCGGCAACCTGGGAAAGGAGATGGTTCCGAGCCCAGCAGGTTCTTCACCCTCCCAATCTTTTAAGATGATTATCAGAAGACACAGCTGTGTTTTATTCCATTCAAATGATGAAGGTAAAGTGCAGATGAATGGGATGAATATATGCGGGTAGATTCTGAGAAGAGCTTTAAATGAAAAATCCCCCACTGATTCTTTTACACTGTTACATACTTAACTATTTAGTGATCACATATTCCTTCAACCTGTCTTGGCTGCTTTAGTTAGTAATTTCCTACATCTCCCAGAATGCATTTTTGCAGTCTTCAGAAGAGGAGGTGAGACAATGTTGCTGACCACTTCCTCACCTCTCCTTCCATAAGGTTTCCAGATCCTTCCACCTCTCCTCCAGTGAACTTGGGATTTCTACTTTCTTGGTCTTGTAGTGTTTGAAACCAGTTGCGTAATGTGGCCTGGTATAGCTCCAAAGTGCCTAAATCTTGAAATTGCTGTACATTGACTTTGGGTCTTCTCTAGGATTCAGGTGTTCTAGGTGTGATCTAGGTGTTGTTCCGACCCAGCGTCAGCACCACTTTTCACTTCCTTTTCATTTCGTTGATCTGATTAGTTGGGTGGTTAGTGGAAACCCATGTTGCTTTATGTGCCTTGTGTGGAAAAACAGAGCCTTCAATAACCAACTTGTTGTCTATACCGACAGATTTTGCTTAGCCCTTGCTTCCCCATTATCATCTCATAACCATCCAGTAAAATCCAGAATAGAATTTAAAATCATTCTTCTTACCTACAAAGCTCTTAATGGTCAGGCACCATCTTATCTTAAAGAGCTCATAGTACCTTACTACCCCACCAGAGCACTGCGCTCCCAGAATGCAGGGTTACTTGTGGTTCCTAGAGTCTCCAAAAGTAGACTGGGAGCCAGAGCGTTCAGCTATCAAGCTCCTCTCCTGTGGAACCAGGTTCCAGTTTGGGTTCAGGAGGCAGACACCATCTCCACATTTAAGAGTAGGCTTAAGACTTTCCTCTTTGATAAAGCTTATAGTTAGGGCTGGCTCAGGTGAGTCCTGAACCATCCCTTAGTTATGCTGCTATAGGCCTAGACTGCCGGGGGATTTCCCATGATGCA
>NC_060170.1:2954501-2971272 GCF_021292245.1 Micropterus dolomieu | reverse complement strand
TTACCATTAACACTATTATAAATATCTGTACCATTTTTCATTTAGTCTATAGCAACATCACCTTTACTGTCTGTACCTCTGTGTGTATATTGTGTAGGCTGCCTCTCTCTCTCTCTCTCTCTCTCTCTCTCTCTCCCTTCACCCCCAACCGGTCGAGGCAGATGGCCGCCCACCCTGAGCCATGGTTCTGCTCGAGGTTTCTGCCTCTTAAAAGGAAGTTTTTCCTTGCCTCTGTCGCCTAGTGCTTGCTCTTGGTGGGAACTGTTGGGCTTCTGTAAATAGCATCATAGAGTACGGTCTAGACCTGCTCTTTTATGAAAAGCGCTGTGAGATAACTGTTGTTGTGATTTGGCGCTATATAAATAAAATTGAATTGAAATCATCTGCGTCGTTCGTGGGGGCGTAGCATTGTACTATGAGTGTTTATTTTCTTTTGTGTGGTATGAAATTTTGCTGTAATGATCCTTGATTTAATGGGTTCCCAGCTAATCAGGGCCCTCTGGGCTTCTTTGGATAGCATGAACCCTACTCCCTATGTATGTGGTGCAGAGTCTTCTGGGTGCCGTGAGTACAGTATGGGATCACTACTTAACAGTTAAACCAGCCAAGACTGGAGCCATCTAGTTTCATACAGGCCCAGGAGATAATCTGTACCTCCTTCTATCCTCCACTATCACTGCCGGTCTTTTCTCCTGTATATGTGGTCCTGATGTTGCAATGTCAACACATTCCCACTCCCAACTCGTCACGAATGGACGCTAGGTCAATACCCCATTGCTCGTTAATGCCGCTTTTGCGTCGTTTTTGGATGTGTAGGCTCAACGGTCAAGTTAGCAATAACTATAGACAGCTTCACACAACATGCTGGAATCTCAGGTACACTCCCACTGCAACGTTACAGTTACAGTAATATTTTTATCAGCTTGAGGTTGAACTAATCCATGCTGGTTACAGGTACATTTAGCGGATGTGATACATCGATAGCGACTGAGACGGCGGAGAAGCTGTGTACCTGAGTATCGGCAAAATGACGCTAAATCTAAATTGAATGTTACAAAGCAAACAGCTGCAGATCCTTGCTATTGTTAGCTGGCTGCCCCTGCCTTGCATTACTATAGGCTAGTTAAAAACAAATTACTCCACATTTGCTTTGTACCATTGCACAGTTTCTTGCAGGTACACAGTACAACACACTCGTCACATATTGATGCTTGGTCAAGGCCCTTTGGCGCCCAGGGTACCCCTTTTGCGTCATTTATTGATGTTTAGGGTTCCACGGTCAAGTTAACAATGCTTAGCAACAATAAATATGCAACGTCCGGTTAGACTTTCAAAATAAAACGTTAGCGTTTCGAAACGTCGCCATTTTGAAACAGCACCTTATAAAAGTCGTTAAACGTTGCAGTTTGGTTAGGTTTAGGCTCAAAAAGTACTTGCTTGGGTTTAGGCAACAAAACTACTTGGTTAAGGTTAGGAAAAGATCATGGTTTGGGTTAAAATAACTACGTACATCAGTTAAAACGTAAGTTAACTAACATCACTTACGCCAATTTACGTAACTTGCCCACAAATAAAAATATTTAACATTGACTTTTTGTTTCACACGGGACACGACCCCCGGTCTCCTGGTTCAAAGTCGAAGTTCTGGCCCTCCATCCACCCCAATCACGTGCTTACTCAATCTTTTCTGTTAAATATCATATACCTGCCTTTACCGTCAAAAACTGATGCTACAGAGCTTTCCCCACTGCGTTGAACTATGACATTAAAGGGATCCCCGGTGCGTTACAAACTGATGACGATGGCTCTTGACCATGCGTCCATATGTGACAGTCAGGGAGTGACAACGGGTTGGATAGTAATATGGATCGCGTTAGCTGGTGAAGTAATGTGGAAAGCCATACAACTGTAGTATTTTGCATCCGATAACATTAGCAACTGGTCGGCATTAGCCGAAGTGCTAACGTTGTTTAACTTGAGCCAACTAAAACACAAAATCTCAATATATTTCACATGCTTTGCAGTAATGTTAGTTTACCTGTCCAGTAGGACGAAAGCCAAATCTGTGTCGTTTTGTCAGTTTCAAAATGTACAATGGTTTTCCATAAACTTTGTCATATTCTCTTTATCTTTGTTAAAAAAATCCCTTCTACGGCTTTGGGATTTTTGGTTTGCATCGATGTTTCTGTAGCATGTATGTTTTATACACGTTGTAGTTGCTAACCCCAATGTTGGGTTTTTGGTGGTTTTAGAGCAGATTTAGATCTAGGTTTACAATCTCATACCACATGGGACCAGACAGGCTTAGGGTCGTGTACAAGCTGTCTCGGCATGTCAAGCTCAGTCAGTTTTTCTGATACTGTTTAGTGAAAGCTGCAAGCAGTACAACATTTCATCCCAGCAGCAGTGAACAGCAGATTGGGTTAATTATTTTGCATGTTACCTTATCACCATGTGATAATGCAATTCTAACCCAAAGATATTGTTTATCACATAAGACAAAGAAAAGCAGCAAGTCCACACAACTGAGAAACTTAAAATAGGTGTTGAAAAAGCATATGTATATATGTATGTATTTATTTATTTTCCTTTCCTTTTCTTTGAGTGGATTTCTTTCCTGCATCTGTTTGCCATCAAGCAACTTTCCTGGTTCAAGTGCTGATAGTTAAAGCATCCTCTGTCACTGTGGTGTCATGATGCTCCCAGTCAACACTTTCCAGCTGCTATTACTGCTGTTTATGTGTATGTGTTTGTCCATAACTGCATGTGTGTACGAGTGTGTGATGCACTGTGCGCTTCATTCTCCTCCAGAGAGCTGGGAGTTGATGCCTACACTGTGGCAGTGCAGAGATGGAGGAGCTGGCTTGTCCAGAATTGATGTCTCTTGAAGGCGTTTTGTTGTTGCTCACCCCTGCACCCTAGGGACCATTAAGCTGAAAATAATTGGCTCTGAATCTCCTCCCTTCATCGATCCTTTAGAGTCAGTGAACTCTCCGAGACACAAGCACCAGCGTATTCAGAGACAGAGAGAGAAATGTACACACACTCTCACACACGTACACACAAAAAGAAAGCCAGAGAGGGAAGAGTGTGTAAGAGAAAGTAAAAAAGAGGCAGGCACACAAGGGTTTAAACACTAGTAGTCAGCAGCTCAATATAAGGAAGCACATGGCCTTAGAATAGCAGTCACTGGTTCTCAGCGGAGGTTAAATCAAGTGAAATTCTTCATCTCTGAAGATGTGATTTTTTCCTCATTTTTGGAACGGAGCAGGAACAGTGGCCCTAACACTTCTGGACCCCCATTTATCTCCAGTGACAGTCACACTGGCCCCACATCTCCTTTATCACCAGTGGAACACAGGCCGTATGGTGGCCAACAGAGGGAGCCCATGCTATTCCAGAGACATGATGCCAAGATGAGGAAAGCCACATTTCATTCTGAATAAGTAATTTACTGTAATACTACATAGTCTTAAAATTGTCTTGAGCAGCAGTACTGAACTAATCATATGTACTGTTACTATATTATTCTACTTGTTTTACATAATACAAATTTTCTTGGAGAAACTGAGAACCCAATGAAAGCTACTGAAGATAACAAATACTTAATGCTGTTACAACTGACTTTTGGCTACTTGGGGTCGGTGGAACAAGCACTGAAAACAGAGTACTGACACATTATTATCTTGTAAAGGACATGGCTAATGCTTCTTCTTGCTAAAAACAGCTGCTGCCACTGCTAGGAATGATGAGAGTGGAGTTTGTTGGACGCAAAACCAAAACAATGAGCTAAAAGACACCAAAAAGCTCTGCTAAACTGGGGAGAACTGCAGAGCCAGGTCATAATTTTCTTACCTTGCACGTAGGCGTTTTATGAAGCTAATGTAAAAAAATATATAAAATAATATGAATGAATGCAGCTTTAAACAACATACTTACCAAATCATTGATTGAGCTGGGACACAAACTATGTAAATTGTTTTGGTGACCAGGAAATTTACTGTAGGGCTTCTTTTTGCTGAAAATAGCAGCCTGATTTGAATAGAAATGGGGTTATAATGATATATTTAAAGCCCCCCTCCAGCCAGTTTTAACTGCCGTCTTTGGTGAACGTTCTTTCTCAAACAGAGAATGGGGGTGTGGTTAATAGTCGGACGTAATACATTACCATGACAACCAAAAACTGACCGGCTGGAGTGTCCGATAACGATATGCTGTGTTAACATCACTACACTGTAAAGTTACACTTTACTGTCTGGCAGGAGTAGCTATTACTTACCCATAATAGAAACTAATGTGCGCGTTTCAGTTTTCTGTCCTCCAACACCGCACGCACAAATGCCATGATGAAAATGAACAGCACACTAAACCAAGAGGAGGAAACTAAAAAATAAAATGAAGACCCTCTCTTAGCTAACTTTAAATAATTATGCTAGCTAACTACACCTGGCAAACTACAACTTAGTTAACTTAGCTCACTAAACTAGACAGGCAAACCAACAATCAGACACAGAGAGACATACTTACTGTAAGTTCTAAGTAAATGACATGATAAATTGGTTAGCTAGCTCACAACGATGTTTATCGGTTTGACGCTCTGACTTAACGAGGCGTGACGGCGTGACAGTTTTTTTTAAATGAGGCATGACAGTGCGCCTGCGCAAGCTTGGAGAATGACGTATGACTTATGGAATTACTATAGTCATACGTCACAACCCCGTTTTAACAGCTAAGCAATTTTTGCAACTTTGAGCACAAAATTAAGCTATTTGCAACTAAGCTAAAAAATATTTGGCAAACTATGTGGGTAATCAACATTGTAAGGAAATGTCAGAATACACTGGAGGGGGGCTTTAAGATCAGTTAAACTGTATTGATCACACACAGGGAAGTTTGCTGGTCACAAAAACAAAATGAGCTTAAAGATGTTAAAATGCTCTGCAGAGTTGAGGGCAAACTGTAGCATTGGGTGATATTTTCTTGTCGTTACACATTTGATCAATTGTTCATTTGAAAAATATTAAATGATGCAGCCTTAATTGACAACAACACAAGAATTACCTTTTTTATTTTACATGGTAACAATACTGCTTCTACAAAGAACAAAACGCATCTCCCTTGTCATGTTAGTAAGGCATTGTCATGAATATTTGCCTATGCAATCATCACTTAATTTAAGGATGAAATCCATTTGAAACTCAGCATTGCATGTAGCTCCTTCTTCATTTGCTGCAATGCAAGCCTGTGAAATTCTTGGCATGAGAATTCAAACAAGGGGTTGGATTAGCAGCCATAGAGTGCATTCATTTTAAATGACCTCCTTCAATCTTCATATAGTCAGGTCTGGATTTAATTAAATCTATATCCATCTGTCTTCATCATTTGTGTGGTTGCTGGAGGAATCTTCGGTGCCGGCACTCTCGTCATCAATACAGGCAGATGAAGACCGCTCTCTGTGAAGAATTGATGGCCACTGAGGACACAACAGGGGGTGTTCATCTTCAGTATCACTCACTCCCTCTCTGGCCTTTACAATGCACGGTAGTTCATCACCATGAATCTGGAATATATTTACATACCCTGTCCATCCATAACGTGACACCTAGGTAATTAGTTCTCTTCATATTCGTACTTCAGAGATGACATGAATAATAATCCTGTACCCACCATTGGAAATAGGTCAGGGATAATTGAATTTGTTTATCGTATTTTCTCCCATTAAGAGTAATCAGATAAGTAGTGGGGTACGGCCCAGTGACAGAGTCCTCCACCACTGATGAACCATCACATTAATTGAAGTTAATGGGCAGACCAGAGAGCGACGGGGTGAGAGAGAGCAAAGGAGGGAGGCTGCATGGATGAGTGCATCGAATGAGTGGCAATGGGAGGGCTGAGTTCATCCGCCTTGTTCTTCCAGGCTGCGTATGCATGGGAGCAAGCAGGGTAATCAAACACAAAAATGCCCTGCATAAAATATTTACTGAGATTAACTCTTTACAAGCCCTGTGCAATGTATCAGGGCTGTCCAGTGTGCTGTGGGAATAGTGCATTCAGGATTAACTTTAATGATGAGCTCAAAACACTCCAACACTAATGTGCGGTAGTCGACAGAGCAATGACTTTGTTCCCAGCATCATCCCAGTTAGTTTATGTGACAACATGACCACCATGACAATGTTCAAATCTATTCATGTTCTGCAAAATATCTGTAGAAAATGTTGAGCTTTCATGCTATGTAAAGTACTTTTTTTGTTCTATTGTGGAAATAGTTTGTACAATCTACAAATTTAGTGCCATCATTTGAAAGTCAAACAAGACAATAACAAAAAATAAAATGGTGTGCAGTGTATGTAGTGTATCATATAGGCCTAATATATAGGGAGTCGTTTAGGACACAGCCAAGCCTTAAGTCTCTCATAGCTTAATATGAAAAATATTAGGTTATAAGTCAGAAGTTGCTAGCTATTATTAACCTTGTTGTTGGGACGTGTGGTCACTTGATAAGCATATAAAGACGGACGTTCAAAAGTCTCATATATTGGTATTTGTTTAATATTTTTTACATTTCTGTAATGCCTACAGTTCTATAACATCTATAAAAGAAATATATATATAATAGATTTGAATAACACAAAGCTCACATTTTTATGAGAATTTTTGAGCTAAAACATACTTGAAATCGTAACCTGAAAGTTAGGAAGCTCAAGGAAGCCCTGTACATCTGGGGACCCTGCTTCACAGTGACAGTGAAGATTTTATAGAACCAGCTACTGTATGCAATTGTAAAGTGCAATTTATACTTCTGCGTCAAATCGATGGCGTAGCCTCTGCGTAGCCCCCTAACCTACGCCTACGTACCTCCGGCGTAGTCTGACGTGCACCTCCTCAAAAATGTAACTACACGTCGAGTCGATGTGGACCGTAAGCGCTGTGATTGGTCGGCTGGGTAGCCTAGCAATGGCTGTAACACGGTGGATCAATATATTTGACCGTCACAACCCGAGCGAAATGACTCCTTTCATTATCAGAATGTAATCCACTCGGTCGATAACATTTGAAAAGGCTATACCAGCCACATATTTACAATTTTACCCCCATTCACGTTAGCGGAGGGCTAAACCAGAAGTTAGCCTGCTCAGCCGGCAAAAGTCAACATAGTGGACAATGTAGCATTACTGCCGACTAGCGTTTGGGGGTGTAATTGCAGATTGACGGACACACGGACGCACAAGTATAAATGCCTGGCTACGTGCGTAGCCTACGCCGTAGCTACGCATGTAGACACTACGCAGGAGTATAAATCAAGCTTAACCCTTATGCATTTTATTTGTCCCTCTAGCAACATGATGGGCCACAGTTCCTTTATTGCTAATTAAATACACTTACTGAAACACAAAACTGACTGACTGCACCATTTTACTTCTCCTTTGTTTTAGTCTGAATGCTTAGTGTTGAAATTTTAAAAATTAAATGTTCTTGTTCTATAGATCAGTGGTTTTCAAAGCAGGGTCCGGGGAGCCCCAGGGGTCCTTGAGGTGGTTCCATAGGGTCCCCAGCAAAAACAGAAATACCACAGTGACAGAATATCTGACTATTTTGGTCATGGGTTTCATACACTTTCTGTATTAAAACATCTAAAAGCAAAAATCCTATCAGCTGGGGAACCCTGGGACTAAATCTTATCAATTGGGGGTCTAATTTGTGTTAGTTTTGGGGTCCCTGATGTGAAAATGTTTGAGAACCACTGCCATAGATTGTATATACGGGCAGCTCCAAACCTTGATGTAGCTGAAAGATTCAAGATTAGGGATATGACGAGACACTTAACCTACGAGACGAGACGAGATTCAAGATTGGGTTCACAAGAAGAAATCTTTAATGCTGAATTATATGAAAATTTTGAGCACTGAACACTTAATTTACAACATTCTGATGAATTTTTGGTTATATATATATAAAGAGAAACACAAAATTCGGGTGGCAGGTGACGATTCAAACTCTATAGCCACTATAACAGAATCTAAATCAGTGCAGCTCTCAGTCATTCTGTGTTGCTATCAGATATATTTCCCCTGTAGAACAACTTTTCTCCTGCAATATCATCCCCGTTGAGTAATGATTTCAAGTTTTCCCTCCTCTTTGTTTTTGTTTGGGGAATTGACCTCTTTAAATGTGATTGTGGCACCTTTTCACCTCAATGATAAATTATTTTCTTTTAATTCAGTTATAAATTATATAAATTATATTAATATTGATCCGCTGGTAGTAACGTTATCTCCTTCAGACCGTTTGACCATTGGGAGTTTGGGACTGCATGTTGCATGTGAAACCGAAAGTAAATGAAACACTTCTGATCAAGCAGAAACTCTACCAGCTATTCGTTGCCACTCATCACAGCTGACTGGACCATAAGACGAGCGGGTCTAGCTGATTACTGGCATCAATCAGTGTGTCTAAATTATCAGTTATACTACATTTGTATTTCACTGCGTGAGAAAATTAATGTGTGGCTTGACAGCGTGTGAAAAATGTAATTTTCGTGTGTTCTGTGTGTGAGACAGCTTTTTACCTAATGAGAAATATATTCACAATTCAATCTTGCGAGATCTCGTGGTGCGAGATCTTATCACACCCCTATTAAAGATTCTACAAAATAATGTAGTTTGATTTTATATTTATGTTTTACAGTATTATCTATAGGTATAGAGTGAGAAACAACTTCAATGCAACACAAATCTCTACTATACTCAATGAATATAATTGGCAATGGCTTTGTTGTTTACATGGATACACAAAGAATTTTACGTTACTTTTCATTGTGAAAGGGCCTTACAGACAGTTGGGCAGTGGCGACAGAGCTGTCTACACCTGCAGCTAGCTAGAACCCACAAGTCTTTACAACTACAACATAAAATTATTATTAAAAAACAAGTGTTTTGTCACTTAACGGAATCACGTTCAGAGCCGTCAGAGAACCACCCTGAGGGTTATCTGAGATAGTTTTGAAGTTGAAATGGCCAACCAGCTAGAAGTAATTCATCACAGCATAAAAGTAGCCACTTCCTGTTGCCAGTAGGTGGCGCTATGACTATGAGTGAATATTGGCTTGTACATATTTTCAGAAGCGACACGTCAAACGTGTAAAATTTGATACAGGTGTGAGCATGTACACTGAAGTTACAACAACTTCCTATTTCAAGGCATATCATTGATTTTCAATGGCATGCCACATATGACAAAAACTCACAGATAGCACTTATCATCATCAATGCTTTTAGATTGCACAGCAAAAATTTTATGTCAATCCGATAACTTCTGTAGGAGGATGTCTGTGAAGATTCTCAGTCATCCAAGTCATAGTTATCCAACGAAGATTAAGGTCAAGGGCAACTGGACTTGGTTGAAGATACTGGAAGACGTTTCATCCCTCATCCAAAGGACTTCTTCAGTTCTGACTGACTGGCAGGGAAACTCAGCTATTTAACCTCAGTGGGGTCGTTTGCCAGGGTCATCGATACTGCTGGTTCGTTAGTGTTCCTGGTTGCTGTAATCTTCAACCAAGTCCAGTTGCCCTTGACGTCTTCCAGTATCTTCAACCAAGTCCAATTGCCCTTGATTTTAACCTTCGTTGGATTCTGTAGGAGTTCATTAAAGAACGAAACATGTTAATCGTCAAAAATGACCATTAAATTCAAAATGACCGACTTCCTGTTGTAGGTGTGGACATGATTTATCTGCCACAAATATTGCGTACATTTCGGAGAAATGTTGCCCGGGGGCTGCTTTTTAGGGGATGCTAGCGAGCCCTTTTGACACACCCATGCACGTGACATGATAATGGATTAACAAGGGGATTAAAAATCCATCTGAATCCAAAACTATATGTAGCCTAGTGGAAAATGGAAAAGGACGTGTTCAAGCTAAAGCTACTAGATTTTAAATTCAGGTGTTCCAAAAGTGATAGCACAAGAGAAAGCAGAAAGTAAAAAGCAAGACAGGAAGTGAAGAGCCTTATGGAGTTTATGGCTGGCTGCCATAGTTTGTAAGGACATTTTAAATTAGCCTAAGATACACGTCTCTGTTTCAGATTGTTTTGTTACAGCTTAAAGTAAGGTTTTGAGTGAAACTGTGGAGATTTGTTTAAGTGAAAATTTGATTGTATAGAAAAATATTGGTGCAGTCTAAATAAGTTGAACATTCCAAATCTCTTTAATACCACTCTCCCATTTCGAAAGCAATAAAGACCCCTGAATATAGTTTGTGTCCGGTGCCTTTTAAATTTCACCTGGCCACACATTTTTCTGTGAAGATACAAGAAGTCTATGCAGAGAAGGGTGTTATGAAGCCTGCATAGCATTATGTGGCCCTGCACAAGCTGACCAATGGGGACATGTATACAACTAGGCTGGGCATTATGACAAAACACTTTTTTCAACCATTGTGTTCAACAGCCCTCCATGCACTGACCTTTAAGGGCACAGCCAATCACAGGATGTGAAAATGTGACTGTCCAGCTTTACAATCGATTATATTCTGCTGACAGTTTTGTTTTAAAGACATTATTTTAGGCACAATCAGAGATTCTTGCCATCTTCAGCAGGACCCCACATCATTTTGAGACAGTACCAAGTGTGCTACAATAACTACTTTAGCAGACACAGCAACGAGCAAAGACCACCACCTACAGAAACTCAAACTTTGTGGGCAAAAATTAGAAAGAAAATAAGTTTCAGAGTAAATTGACAAGTGAACTCTAACAAGTGTAGTGCTGCAACTCCAAAACAATGACCATTTAGAGCTATCGTATCAACAGGGAAAATAAGCTCAAATGTGTCTGATGAACTCGGGAGCTGTTATAATCATTCTGAGACTTCACCACTGTAGTTACCTGCCAATGCCAGGCAGAGGAACGCCGCCGCTATAACGAGGCTTGACGGGGATCTCAGGAAGCAGCAACACACACAACAATCAATAGGCCAGCCTCGGAGGAAGAGCATAGAGGGGAGCCAGACTTCACTACCAATCTCCTCTGAATGCATTAGAGCGCCTAGCTTCCACCCTCACTCTAACATGGCTTTATCTAAGTGAGAGAAGCGGTAAAGAGGAAGAGCGTGGTGACAACTCGTATGAAGAGAGGTAAACCACTGACAGAGAGAATCCTTTGTGGAGCTGATCTGTGGAGAGAGTTAGAGCTCCACTCCTTTACTCACAGCAGGCTTTGCAATGCGTCCTGGTGGCTCTGTCACTTCCCCTGAGGCATTGTCTGTGTGTGTGTTCTTGTGCTTTAATCCATGTGAGAATCAGTTTCAGACTTTTGGAGGGAGGACTCATAGGCCGCATCCACACTACTGCCTTTTGCTATGTTTGCACCTCCCATCCAGACTACAACAGCAAAAACAAAGATGTAAAATGGAGAAGTTTGAAAACGCTGCTGATCCCGTTTTTCGTTTTGAAACTCCGGAGAGCATTTTAGTGAAGACGGGCAAAAACGGAGGACTTTAAAAACAATGACACAGACACTCCCGTTTGGCTGTCTGATTGGGTCTCATAAGTCATGCAAAGTAGAAACACGATGCTGCTGACAGAGTTTTTGACAGGGTATTTTTATTAAAATATTTTGTACAGTGCAAATAACACTTATAGCCTATACTTGTACTGTGCATGTTGCCGTTTACTTTGTGTTGACTCCCAGTCTGTTTTCCGCCACAGCCGCTTTTATCTCTCATGTTACATTCAGTAGACCCAGCTCGTTTTTGGTCCACGCAAAATAAAATCTGGTGTGGTTCTTCGACTGTAGTACTTTATTCTTTCACCAAATCTTCTGTAACTACGGAATAGACCTTCCGCTTCATGTTTACACCGGCACGGGTATACCCTGTGTACGTGAATGATGTGCGTTTGCAGTCGTTTTAATACAGACGGAGATCAACTCTGCTACGCAGCTAAAACGCTGGTGTGGAGATTGTATTTGTTTTATTTTTCAGTTTTTAAACTAAAACAGAGTAGTGTAGATGTGGTTCCTGTTCCTACATTTTTCAGGAATTCTAGGGCTAGTTCAGGAGCAGGACAAACGTTTGACAATAAAAGTAACCATGTAAACGCAGATCAGGCTTTGGTTACTTAACTGTACACCTGACACTATAATCTGAATAGACCAAAAATGTATATGGGCAGTCATCTAAACAATATGAAAGTATGGTCCAAACTTAAATCACATTGGGGGCATTGCACCCTGAGGTAAATCCTGATTTATGATATTGGGCTATGTAGATAAAATTTACTTGACTGTGTTTACACTTGACTGTGTACATATACTAGTGCTTCAACCCATACTGCAGCAAGCAATATGATCTGCTTTTAACATCAGAATAATGTTTTTCGCACATGGGTCTATATAGCGCTGATTATGCAGGATGACCGTCGCCAACACCACAGTCAACACTGATTCTTTTTTTCCATGACCACATTTTTCCCCTCACCTGAACCAAGAAGTTTCTTATGCATACCCATTTGAAGGTTGGGCACAAGTGTTCAACTTTGAATGTTTTGGATGTCTGCCTCCTACCAACATTCAGAATATTTTATTCATGACCACAATCTTTCTCTATATTTACCAAGTAGTTTTTGTTGCCTAAATTTATTCTAACCTTAATTACAGTGAAGCAAGATCAGTTAATGCTCAAATTGGTAATTTTTAAAGGCACTGAAATAACACCTTAAGGTTGGAGGACTTGTTGTCTGAGGTAATGCAGTGCACACCACCAGTGTTGGGCAGTTATGCCTTACTCAGCATTACAGTAATAATATTAATTTTCCCAGTAGCTAGAAGTGTAACAGATTACTATTTCCAACGCACCATCCATGACGTGAATGCGCGACTGTGCTGCAGGTCAGCGGTAGTCAGATGTTAGCCAAAAAGCTAAGAATGAAGAACAAGGGAGAGAGTCGTTCTTTGGACAGCTGTAGCTACTGCCATTATTGTGTCACAGTCTAAGATGCAAAAAACATTGTCCGTTGTAAACTTTGTGCGACCAGCAAAAAGCTTTCAACCGCGAACAATTCTCCATCTAATTTCTTGAAGCATCTGCTGAAGCAGCACTGGCTACTGCCAGTGTATACTGTTCTCATAAATACATACATACACATTGCACATATGCAGTTTACTTTGATAATGGTGGCAGATTTAAAAACGAACTTTGTAGTCATTTAAAAAAAAAAAACACTAGGTCTTCAATTCTACAGAGAAGTAAACAAAGGCAGGCTTCTCATTTCTAGCTGATGACCGTGGATTTTGTCATCTTGTGTAGCTAGCTAATGTAAGCTAAACTCCTTTTCAATGTTTCTATTTGACACATTTTAAAACAAGAGCCCAGTGAAATGGTTTTTAATATGTAAAGTTACTTAATGGCTCGGCATGATATATTAATGATGAAGCTCCTAGGCATACTGGCGACCTGTCAAGGGTGTACCCCGCCTTTCGCCCGATGTAAACTGGGATTGGCTCCAGCCCCCCGCTACGCAGGATAAGCGGTTGATGATGGATGGATGGATGGCTCCTAGGCATCAGCATCCTCACCAGTTGTTGCTACAGGACAAGGGAGCAGCTTTGTCATGTATTCCAGTGTAGAACTAGTTAGTCACATAGCATTTTATTAAAAAACAAAAGTAAAACAAAAAAATGTGGGCTATACTTTATTGTTATTATTTTCAAACAATATGCTGAGAAAATGATTTGAGGATATGAGGAATAAATTGGGCCAGGCTGTACTGGGCTCAGCCAGACCAGCTGAACTAAACACCGCCACAAGCAGTGCAATTGCCCCGGAAAAGATGGAAGAGAGCCAGGATAAGAGCTAAGCTAACCCAGCATGGACCTAAGAGAGTGAGCGAGAGAAATGCGTCGTCAGCACACTTTTATTAGGCACCAGGACTCCTCCTCCTCATACCCCCATCATAAAAAACCCAAATTTATCTATATGGAAAAGAAACAGAAAAACTTATAAGAATTTCCTATTGCCTACAATGATGGCGGTGATGGCGCATAGATAAGATGCTTGCCTTTGGTGTGGGAGACCTGGGTTTGATTCCCACTGTGAGACATCCACCATTGTGTCCCTGAGCAAGACACTTAACCCCTCGTTGCTCCAGAGGCGTGTGACCTCTGACATGTATAGCAATTGTAAGTTGCTTTGGATAAAAGCGTCAGGTAAATGTGATGCATTTTAAATTACTATTTAAAACATGTCTTATTTATAAAGACATATGCATTTTATATATTAATATTTACAATTACATATATCTTTCTTGTGTGGAAAGTATATCTAATTTAAAAGTAAACTTTACTTTCTTTATATGTTTTTTATAAGTTTGTTATATGTCAGCCAAGTAAAATGGCCATATATGTATAAAAACATATACTTTTTAAATATGAATATATACCATTCTATATAGTTTTTTTGTATGTAATGTCTATTAATATTTTCATGTAAACTATGCTTTCCTCATGTTTTTTAAATAAAATTCTTACATCAGCCATTGAATATTACCATAGCAGCATTAAAAACATACTTTCTGTAGTCAAACATTTGATGAAGCCGAGTTAAAACTGGCAAGGCATGGTTTGGTCAATGCCCAGATGAACTAACTTCAACCACACAATGACATAAATGCAGGCCGAATAGATCTGTAATATAAAAAACTAAGCTGGTAGGCAATCTTTTCAATAGTCTTTATTAACAGTTAGACACTGCTGGGATTACAGTGCTGACAGCAGTAAAACCTAATCTTAAGAACAATATGTTTTCAAATATTACATTTAAATGAACTTGTGACTACATAGTAATATCTTTCACAATTGGATATTTTCACACAGTGTCATGCCTGCATACAAACCGGAGGAGCACATGCTTATACTATTCTTATTCTAATATGGGAACGGTGTCACCAACAACTAAACATTGTCAATACAAACAGGTGTATTCACATTCAAGGAACGAGGAATGAGGCTTAAGTGCAATCAATCGCTCTGAGCATAATGCTAATACTGCCTACTACTGTTTACATAGATATTTTGAGCATACTCAATTTTGAAATTGCAAAGTATACAAAATTTCAACAAAAACATTTTAGAATGTAAACTTTTAAATGCCTTAATGGCTTACTTATGCCGGTTTTGTTCTTACAAACACTGGATAGTAAACAGGCACTAAGCAGTAAATGCTTTCAGGAAGCACATTAACTTACTGACTACAAGATGTTCTTGAACATGAATATTTTGGCCAAAGGCTGAGCAACCAAATGCAGTAAACATATAAATAATCATTCTATTTACTGATTTTAAAAGCTTAACGTTAGAATCAAAAACAAAAGGTTCACTAATATTGACATGGAAATAAAATGGTGGAGACCAAATATTTATGCAGGCATTGAAAAAATGTTAACTTTGCCATGTTATCTTTGACTTCTGCCAATGCTACTGGATCTGTTATAATCTAAGACATGTCCTGTACACTCATCTAATGTTACACTTGTGTTATTTTCATATAAATATTATTAAAGCTAAGGTTAATTAACGTTAACTCACTTGCCAAAAAGGCACCACTTTGGGTAACATAACTTTGAGCTGAAAGTTAGCTAACTTAATTTAGCTAATAATATTAGCTAACGTTACAACTGTAACCTTTAACGTTAAATGAGTTAACGTTGACCATTTAAAAAATCAGTTGTTACTTACTAAACGTGACTACGTGAGGGAAGGTAACGTTAGCTAGTTGCAGTTTACGGGAGCTTTCTAGCAGTAAAATGGTCACATCGTGTTGACATTAGCTAGCTTCCCCAGCTACCCTACCAGACATTAATACCGGTAACTATGTCGAAAAGAAAACACAACGTTACTGCTAACACGAAAGAAAAGGTTTGGTTGAGGGAAAATGTTCCTACACGTCATTTGACAAGATGGAAGAAAAGGTTTGTGCTAAATTACACCTGTTTCCTAATCCAGTTTGTAATTTCAAGTTAAGGTTGCATTCGTTCCGTAAAGTTACTGTCCACTGTTTCTTTAGGAAAATCAATCTTTGTCTGACATCGAAAAACACACTGCGCAACAACATGTAAGTGTTAACGTTACCTGGTTCATGTCCTCTTGATCTTATCAGCTAAAGTTATAGTTACATTGTAACAGTTATGTAGCTTATATGACGATAAATTACTAACTTACTAACTAACGTTATATTACTTATAGCATTTAAGATATATTTGCTGCGCATATCTGTTGTGAAAAATTTTGATGTGTGATATTTCTATGTGACTATATCATTTTTGTGTTAATTCACATCTGGTGTGTAAAGACCTTAATAGACTTAAAGGCTGATGAATGAAGAATGTGTGATCAGTACAGCTTTTACAGCAACTACTGTTAAACAGCTATTCACCTAGTAAGTCTCGATCTTTCTCCCTCACTCTCTTAAGCTGAATTTACAATATTGTAACAACGTCTCGGGTTACGTATGTAACCCTGGTTCCCCGAGAAGGGGAACGAGAGACTGCGTCGGTTACGACACTATGGGAACGCCTCTAGGCGAAGCAGGTCTGAACGTGAATGAAATCACTCCAATCCTATTGGCCTGTTGCTAGAACGGTAAGGTGTGACGGAATAACCGGAGGAGTATAAAGCACACCTGTACACACTCATCATTAGCTTAAACTATGAAGCAGGCGCTTCAGGCGGGGAGAGAGGTGCGGCGGACCGACGCAGTCTCTCGTTCCCCTTCTC
>NC_060170.1:2933602-2954401 GCF_021292245.1 Micropterus dolomieu | reverse complement strand
CGACACCCGGAAGTCATCGTCCACTGCGCTGAGCACGTCCGCCTCCTCGGAGTCGGATTGCTGCAGCGTCTCCGGATCCAAAACCGCGAGCGGGAGAAGCCGAAAACGGGCTCCCGAACGAGGAAAGGAAGCGTCGGAGCCAGCGGATGAAGGTCGGGAAAAAGCCTCAGCCGTCCCGAAATCCTCCGACAGATCACGCTGTGAACCCATGAGTGAAGCCGCCAGGCCGCCTCAGCGGTCGCAGGGCCCGCGCCACGGGGAAAACACATCCGGCCATCCTCGGAAAGAGAGCCATGCTGTACCTCAGTACCCGCACGGAAAGGGCTTCGCAACGGGCGCAGGCAGCCCCCTCGAGAGCTGCCCGTGCGTGCTCCATCCCCAAACATGAGACACACATCTCATGAGAATCTCCATCCGTGATGTACCGAGGGCAAGAAAAAAACACACCTTCTGTACATCTGGTTGCCGGACATGCTGGTAGACTTCAGGTAAGACACACTGCTTGTAGGACTGGAGCTTTCTTCAAACAACATACAGAGCGCCTGCTGAATAAAAAAAGCTAATGATGAGTGTGTACAGGTGTGCTTTATACTCCTCCGGTTATTCCGTCACACTTTACCGTTCTAGCAACAGGCCAATAGGATTGCAGTGATTTCATTCACGTTCAGACCTGCTTCGCCTAGAGGCGTTCCCATAGTGTCGTAACCGACGCAGTTCGAGTTCCCTCGAAGGGGAACTATTACCTCTCTGTCTCTGCCTCTATCCCATCCCTTCCCCTCTTTCTCTTATTTTTTTTTTAATGAATTATGGACTTGTGTTCTTCAGGAAAGTGATAAAGATGCCAGCCAAACAAGAGCAGACAGCAGAACGTTTCACATTAGCACAGGTGAGACAGAACTACAGTATCATCTGCCTATTTCTCTCTCTTTCTCTCTCAATTCAATTTCAATTTCGGTTTGCTTTATTGTCATAAACGTCACACGAACAATATTGTCAAAGCTTCAGGGATAATACAAAAAAGAAATTGATCCAGTTCATTAAATTAATTAAATTGATTTAATAAAAGAATAATTGCATGTGTGTTTGTGTATGTGTTTAAGGAACTCTGAATAAATTCATAAAGGCAGAGTTAGTTGTGGTCAGACTAACTGCAGCTGTCATGTGTTGTGATGGTTTTCTCTCAGGCTGTGACATGCACTGACATATCTTGCTGTTTCTATGGCGCTGATACTATTTTCTACTAGTAGGAGCAAATCTAAATCTGGGATTTCATTTTTGTAAAGAACTTCGTTCTGATATCTTCATATGTGTTTCAGTGTAGCAGGAAATGTTTCTCTCCACCTGTGAGACCAGAGCTTTGTAATGGTAGGAGTTGGGGTCACTTGCTTTTAGGTGTTTGTAAATTGGATAGCTCTTGTTTGTATCCTAATAAAAGGGGGATTCTCTCTGTCTTTCTCTTTATCTATCTATCTATCTATCTATCTCTCTCTCTCTCTCTCTCTCTCTAAGTCTCTTAATTTGTTGATTTGTTTCCTTCCTAGGAAAGTGATAAAGATGCCCAAAGAGAAGAGCAGAGAGCAGAACCTTTCACATTGGCACAGGTGAGACAAAACTACGGTAAACACATTTATGAAGTTATTTATATTAAATTTGATCATACATGATCAAATTAAATAATCACGAGACAAACAATGCTATGACAAAATGCACAGATTATCTCTGCAGCTCATGGAAGTGTACAGCCACTGTCTGTCTTTCCTCTTTTTGTTTGTGGCTTCCATTTAATTTTTTTCTAAGTAGAGTAGAGCAAAACAAGGTAACGTAATGGTAAAGTAAAAGTAGAAGTTTTAATATGGTGCTTGTTTTTCTGTAATTTTAGGAAAATGCCCCTCAAGAAATACGTGATGGTGTCCACTCTCATGGACTAACAGAAGGTCAAAGTTGCATCTCGATTCTCTCCTTTGCATTGAGACACAACACTACAGGTTTATTGACAGAAGACCTGCTGAAACTTCTTAAGTTACATTCTGCTGCGACAAGTGCAGTCCCAGCAAGCAAGTATTTTTTGGAGAAACCATTAGCTGGTATTATAGATCAATTAAAACGCCATCATTACTGCAGAGTATGTACTAAGTACCTTGGCATGTCACAATCACAAGAAGAAACACTTACAGTACATGTGTGTCATGTTCCTCATCTATAACAGTAAAAGACAGTTTACAGGAAGGACATTTCGTTATCAGTATTCCATTAAAGGATCAACTGAAGGATGTTCTTGAGAATCAAGGTATGCATGATCTCTGTTTTCGTGCTGATGACAGTAGACATGTAATAAGTGATATATGTGATGGCACCTTATATCAGACCTTGAAATAAAATAGTGAAGATGATTTCCTCTCCCTTACATTTAATTGTGATGGTGTACCAGTCTTTCAGTCCTCTAAATGTAGTATTTGGCCAATACTGTGTTGTGATAATGAGAAACCCCCTGAGAGCAGAGATAAGCATGTGCTTTTATGTGCTTTATGGTTTGGATCAAAAAAAACAGACATGAGCTGCTACTTCCAACCATTTGTAGAGGAATGTGCCAATCTTTCACAAGCTGGCTTCGAGTGGCAACATCCTAGTGATCAGTCATGGAGACACGTGAAAGTGCACCCATTGTGCTGTGTGTGTGATGTAGTAGCATCATTACTACATTACTACAAAGTTTTAAGCAATTTAATGGTGAATATGGCTGCGGAGTCTGCCTTCACCCTGGGGTGCAAATGAGGAAAGGAAAAGGAAAGTCAAGGGTTTACACATGTGCAGATGAAAAACCAAGTGAGAGAAATCACAAAACCACAGTAGAGATAGGACAGATTGCTGAAAGAGAAGGGACGACAGTATTGGACATAAAGGGCCCATCTGCCATTGTAGATTTACCAAAGTTTGATCTAATTAATGGGATGGTCCCTGACTATATGCACTGTGTGTTGCTTGGTGTGTGCAGACAAATGGCAACTTTATGAATCGATTCTAAAAGCTATTCTGAGCCATGGTACAGTGGCACACAAACAGCTATCTTGGACAAACACCTCTTGTCTATAAAGCCTCCATCTTTGCCGCATACACAAGAACTTTAAAAATATTAACAGTGTAAATAAAAATTCATTTTGACCATTTTATTGGATATAATTGCTCATAAATTCTTAAATAAATAACAACAATAACACGTAATCATTTGTAATCAAAATTCACTAGTTGAGATTGAAGAAAGTGTGAGCTAAAAACCTGAGACAATGCTGGTGTCATAAAATATTAGAAATGCCTAAAACTCTTTTTGGTCATCTCATCATGTGCTTTTCCATGTACTTTAATGTCTCATATATGTGACATCTTACATATCTCTCTTAAGGTTTTTATACAATACTTGCAAGATTTTGGTTTCACTAATGATTGCCCAGCTCATATAACTTTGATGTTACACATATCTACTAAGAATATTGTATGTGGATTTACTGTCATATATAGTACTTCTAAGTTCACAAATTATTTTATATTATCTCAAGTCTCAAGTTACACAAATTTACTAAGGATCTTGTGTCTTGTTTGACTGTTATATATATTACTTACAAGTTTCAGATAAAAGATCTATTTTATCTAATTTATCTATATCTTTTCCATATGGGTAACCCTGGGAATAAGCCATGAGTTTGGAAAATGCAGTAGTATCTAACAGAAGTCTGGCTGTAGGTACTGTAGGTAAAAAGCTAGTTAGCCAGACACTTATCTTAGAGCAAAGACAAAGTTGAATCCATTCCTCACACGTTTGCTTTTGAGATTTAGGTTCCAAATCTTGACAGGCCTGCATTGCTTAGTTACAGTTACTAACCTATGATTGGACAGTTGCTGTTCGGAGGAGGGGTTTAGTGAAAGGTCAGTTCAAGAATCACCTAATTCATTTTCATACTACATGGCTATGAATGGAAATCAATGGGTACCTGGAATGGTCGAACAAATACATTATAAAATCTGTTCAGCATGCATTCAAAATTCATCAGCAAAAATGTGAATTACATATTATTTTTAGTTAAGGAAATAAAACTCCTTTAGGAAACGCACTGAAATTGTGTGTGTGTGTTTGTGTGTAACATCAGATTTACATGTGATGTAGACCAATGTATTCCTCTGGGTTTACTATTGTGTAGTATAGTGTATGTACAACGACCTCTCTGTAGCAGGGTGGTGCAGAGTTCAGTAGGTTGCTGTCAGTGACATGGGGGGTCGGTGGGTCCCCAGAAGTGCCCCCCCCCGCCGTCACCCCAGGGTGACCTCTCCTAAGTAATTACCCCTGTCACTCTGTCACCCCACTCTGTCCCCACCCAAACAACATCATTGCCATGACGATGGATAGGTTGATGCTACTAATCACTGGCTGCCCTCTGGACAACATGCCTCCCCAGTTCTCCTTCATATCACCTCCCTGCTTTTACAAGCCCCTGTGTTCTGCATCCTCACAGCAGCTCCGCTAGTTTCTATTTGCATAATTTTTACCGGCTAATTGTAGTGGAGGATGACTGTGTGTTGGCCGGTCACGGCAGTTGGAGGTGATTTTAATGGGGGAGACACCAGATAATGGTGGTGCCCTCTCGCCCCGGTTTGTGCCCGAGCCTCATTAGGGTGATCAGGGAATGCCAGTCAGAGAGGGCTGCAGCTGGGGTGAGAGGGCACAACACAGCACACTTATTTATCTAAGGATGAATGTCATGGTGCTATATCATTATGGTGTGCTGGGCCAAATTTTTTACATTTTTTTTTCACTTAAACAGGGGTGATGTTAATAAATTGTAGCATAGGATTTTATTTGCACAAACAGAAAATGGATATTGAGTGATTCAGTGCATGTTCTGCTTTTGTCTGCTTTTTGTCTTAACTTCATGTATTTGTATACATTTGTCTCTTATTTACTTGTACATGTATCAATTGAGATATTATTTCATAGAAAGTGAATTGAAAGTGGACAGAAAGCTGAATGGAATGCAACCAACAGTATGACCTCCAGGTGATGTGTTAGTTTTTTCAGCGATGAGAAGATCAGGTCTTAGAACAAAAGCTTGTGTGATGTTTAGTGATTTTAAGACAACTTCAAATGTGCCTGAACATCACTTTTTTGTCAATATTTATTTAACCAAAACTGTGGACAAACTATGAATGTGTTGAGTATTGAGTCCCAAACCATGTATGAGCATTTTAGTCTAACTTAGACTAATAAACCAGTTGGATGGATTGCCATGAATTTGGTGCTCAACGGATGGATCCCCTTCACTCTTCCTGTAGCTTCCTGTTGGCAAAACATTTTGTACAGACCTTCATGGGTCCTGGATAATAATCCTCCTGACTTTGGGGATCCCCTGACTTTTTCTTAGTGTCACCATAAGGTTGACATTTACCGCATGCTTTTTAGTGAAAAGTGTTTACAATTTTTTCTTATTTTTCACAAGATTAATTGTAATAATTTTGGTGTTCCCATACCTTTTGTAGAGCTATCATTATTTTTCCAAACCAAAACAACGAGTGAAAAGAGGCTAAAAAGATCTGTAGAGCTGAGGGGAACTGCAAAGTTGGTGATCATTCTCTTGGTTTGTCACTACCAATAACACCTTTAACATCACACATAGTCATTTGATCCATTACTAATATAAAAGTAAATTTAGTGCTGCTTTAAAAATGTAAGATTGACCAAAACTACAAGAGCGGTTCAATTCTTCTCAAGCTATAAAAGCAGAAGCTATAAAAGAAACAGGGTCTAGTCTGCCACAGGGCTCTAAAAACATTACTGAAATTTAAACTACTGAGCAGTTAGCAGCTCCATCAGGCAGGCTTAGTTCATAGACATAAAAATGTCTCTGATGAACTGGTCAGACGTGATCTGAAAAATATTAAAATAAACAAGCAAAACAGATAGGAGAGTAAAATAATGTTGTCACCTTGTGCGATCCAGTCTATGTCTAGCTAGCCACCTGGTGCATCTCACAGACGCTATAGGTACCCTTTAGCGTCAAATACCTACGCTTTGTCACTCTTTCTCAAATCATCGGTACATGACGCCCTGAGATAAGAACGGGCTGCTAGCAGATGTTGTTAATGAGTCTGTTCAGCTAACTCCTGTACTGGGCTAACCAGTCTACAGCTGATTGAACAGATCTATTTGGCTGAGGCAACTGTGTGACTGATGTCCATCTGCTGATATCTAACACTGCCCAACAAGAAACAAAAAGTATGTATGCTCCAACAACAACAGTGAATGCTGAAACCTTGAACAGAACAGAGGAGTGTATTTGTCTGTGGAAATGCTAAAGATATTTCAGTTAGAGTGGCATAAGTTATGAGGACCCATAATCCTTTTCTGTGATCCAGCTCCTGGCACATTTGATTAGTAGAGAGTGTGTGGAATGCCCACAGTATTTGTTCATAGACATTGTAAAAAGTCAAAGACCAATCCATATCTAACCCAGTGGCGTGGAGTGGGGTAAATTTTTTTTAGCATACATAGCCTGCTGCTTATGGTGCGGGTTAGGAATAAAAGAAGCATTCACAAGCTCAATCAGAAGACGATATTAGACATTTGCATAGTAGCAGTGGTGCATGTATCAAATAGGCCTACATACTTCTTAATGCTTGGCCAAATGTTCATAACACAACATCACTGAAGACTAACAACTGAGTACCCGACCAACAGAGTATAGACAATTATTCAGGTAGCCTAACCTGGCCCTGTGGCAGGTGCTGTCTGTGGTGCTCATTATCTATGCATACACAACTGCAGTAAAAACAATAAGGTTACTTCAAATGACTATTCATTCAGCAGCTAAATCCAGGCAAGCAAAGCAAAACAAACAATATAACCACATTAAAAATCGCACAAATAGCTGCTATTCAGTTAAGTTCAGAGAGAGAAGGAGGTGTCATTTCACTCACCCTATTTGAAAAGGAAGGGCATTCTCCTGTCTTTCATGCTGGCGAAGTGGTCAATTATAGAATTTCCCACTGGGAAACAACAACAACAGAGTCAGTCGAAGTTTGGCGCTACCAACTAGCCACTCTGTACGGATATAGTTTTCCTCATTGAACATCCAAAACGTCTCAGGTTATGACTGTAACCATAGTTCCCTGAGAGAGGGAACGAGACGATGCGTCATCAACGCTTTGGGAAGCATCTATGTCAACTAGTCCAATGGAAAGAATGATCGTCGACCGCCAAAGGGCACGGCTGGTCAGAGGACTCATAAGATAGAGAAATAGCCTCGACTATCCAATTGCTCACTGTCTGCTTAGAAGCCGGAAGACCCTTCTTGGGTGAGCCAAAGCAAACCAACAACTGATCAGATTTGCTAAACATAGAAGTCCCATGAACATAAGTGTCCAGTGCTCGCACTGGGCACAAGAGGTTCAGCCTTTCCTGGTCCTGAGAAGTAAACGGAGGAGGACAGAAAGCCTGAAGCACAATAGGCTTCGGAATAATGGTAGGCACCTTAGGAACATAACCATGTTTGGGATATAAGAATGCCTTAACCATCCCCGGTGCAAATTCAAGGCAGGTGGGGGAAACCGAAAGGGCCTGAAGGTCACCGACTCTTTTAAGGGACGAAATAGCTAGCAGAAAAACAGTTTTTAAAGTGAGAAATTTCTCCGAGACCGAATCTAAGGGTTCAAAGGGAGCCCTAGAGAGGCCCTCCAAAACTATAGCTAGATCCCAGGCCGGCACCCTAGTGCGAGTTGCAGGCCTCAGCCTCAAAGTGCCACGAAGGAAACGAGTGAGCAGGGGGTCTTGACCCAAAGATGTACCACCCACAGGGGCGTGGAAAGCCGCAATAGCCGCCACGTAGACCTTGATCGTGGATGGACATAGACCTGATGAAAAACGCTCTTGTAGAAACTCGAGAACTGTGTTCACTGAACAGGTAACCGGATCCCACTGACGTTGAAACACCAAGAAGAAAAAACTCTTCATTTCAGTACATAAAGTTTCCTCGTAGCTGGAGCTCTGGCGCTTAGAATAGTCTCAACAACGTCGGTTGAGAGACCACTCTATATGAGTTGGGCCCCCTCTGAGGCCAAACCCATAGTTTCCAAATCTCCGGCCGGGGGTGAAATATTGTGCCCCCTGCCTGAGACAGAAGGTCTCTTCTGATCGGGATCTCCAAGGGAGGACCGTCTAGGAGACGAATCAGGTCCGCAAACCAGATTCGACTCGGCCAGCATGGTGCCACTAGCAATAGGCTTATTCCATACCGGCGGACTCATTCCAGAACTCCTGGGACTCAGCCCCAGGGGGGCTGGCTGAGTGAGGGAGAACCAGAGCGGACAGTGCGTCGTGTGCTGAGACGCAAACAGATCCACTTCTGCCTGGCCATAAAACTCCCATATTTGCTCCACCACCTCGGGATGGAGTCTCCAGTCCCCTGGCCTCAGCTCCTGCCTCGACAGGATGTCTGCTCCTATATTCTGGGCCCCAGGAATATACACTACCCTCAGAGAGAGTATTTTCCCGAAGGACCACAGGAGGATCTGGTGCGCCAGTCTGCAAAGTGGACGCGAACGCAGACCCCCCTGATGGTTCAGGTAAGAGACCACCAATGTATTGTCTGTCCGGACAAGCACATGATGGCCTCTCAAGTCCGGGAGGAAATGTCTCAACGCATTGAAGACAGCCATCATCTCCAGGCAATTTATGTGCCAAGTGAGGTGATGACTCCTCCACAGACCCTGAGCCGTGCGGCCTTCCATTACCGCTCCCCAGCCGGTGAGGGAAGCATCTGTCGAGATAGCAACTCGATGGCAAAGAGCTCCCAACACCGGACCCAGGGACAGGAACCAGTGTTTCCTCCATATCACCAAGGCACGGAGACACCACCGCATGATCTTGATCATACGGAGTGGGTTTCCCCTCGGAGAGAACCCTCTGGTCCTGAGCCACCACTGCAAAGGTCTCATGTACAGCAGGCCAAAGGGTATCACATTGGACGCTGCTGCCAAGAGGCCTAACAGTCTCTCGAACTGTTTCACAGTGCGTGACTGGCCTAGCTTTAGCTCTTTTGTGGCTGCAAGGATAGTAGCTACACGAGCGGGCGACAGAACGGCTCGCATCGTGACCGAATCCCATACCACACCAAGAAAAGTGGTTCTCTGTACTGGAGAAAGCACACTCTTCTTGGCATTGAGCCTCAACCCCAACATTTGCATATGAGCGAGGACGACATCTCGATGCCGAACCGCTAACTGTTCTGACTCCGCTAGAATCAGGGTGAATACACCTGCTCTATAGCTTCCTTTGCTAAAAGAGCTTTCACCTCTTGCTCCATCACCAGAGCCTGCTCAGGATGTACTACAGTGAGTAACACCCCGTTGTAGCATTACAGCTGTTCATTTGTTATGATGTGTTGAGTGTTTATTATAAAATTGGTTAAGACTACACTTCATCACTTCAAGCTACACTTTTTATTAAATTTTTTCTAAAAATTTGGCACTTTAGTTTACTTAAATTTAGAATTTATATTTGAATAGTTATTATTTATTATCCCTCCAGTTTGATGTGAAAACTGACTGAAATATTATTTGATTTGACAGTCCGTTGTTGACTAAAAACATGTGTTGATACAACTATAGGTTATAGTACTGAATGATAACGCAAGTTCGTCGTTTTGATGTTCCGGACCTTTGCTTCAGGAAATTTTCTCTAACTAGACCTCTTTGAAATCTAATTGAATACCCCTGATTTAGAGGGTCGCTGTTTCATTTATTGTAAGATAGTGAGAAATGGGGAAGAGATGACAGCAACAGCTTATAAGATTTATCGAAACTATAAACATTGTGTTTTTATTGAAATGATAAATAGAGTCTGAAAAAAACAGGGGAAGCCTGGCTTCCCTTGGATTCTGGGAGAAAACGCCACTGATCTAACCATGTTTGAAACATATCTCGGTGGCAGCAGATGAAGCAGAAGGGCGTCTTTCCTGGGGAGTCCTCCTACTTGAGTCTGGAGTACCACCACAGGGAGGCCACCCAAAATACTCTAGAAACTCCACTGTTTGACTGTTGTGGCATTTCACATGTAATCCTGATCTAACACTGTAGAGTATGTGAGGGATTTAACTTCCTAGCTGCCTTTGAACACATTTCCCCCCCTGCATCTGCACTATTGAGAATATTGAGTGTTTTAGCAGCATTCTGACAGTGTGAGAAACTCAGAACATTGGCCCGGTGGGCCCACGAACTTTTGGGGCAGGTGTAACGTAAATGATTGATAGTGAAATAATTAAAACTAAATGTGAAAAAACATTGTCGTTAACTGAAATAAAAATTAAAACGAGGCTTTACAAAAACACGATAACTAACTAAAAATGTGTTGTAGGTTTGCAAAACTAACTAAAATGAAAGAGTAAATGTCCTTAGTTTTTGTTTATTTATTTATTTATTTTATAGGACCTAATAAGCCTACATTTCGAGTGGATATGAAGCCGGGGGAACTGACGTTGCGGGGCAGTTGCTCTGTCGGGACCTATGGTCACCTGTTGGTGAGCCGCGGGATGCTTTTGTCCTCCGCGTTTAGAGCTGGCACGCTGCCCGTCATCAGTGCATGTCTGTCAAGAGAGCCAGGGTTAGGGTGGAGACTGGCCGCAGCGTGGCAGGTGGCAACCGCTGCTACGAGGAGAGCCCCATGTAACGCTAGGGGGAGGCTAACTTAGTCGGGGAAACCCAGGTAGGGATCAGCTGTGTAGCCTAGTTGGTGCGATTTGAACATGTTTTCTATTATCTTTTATACTTACATGTGTACAAAATGTTCCATTCTGATGGTCTGGCTTAGTGCTCCTCCTGCTGTGGGATAAACTTGCTGCTGGCCCATTGATTGTAAGCTCCCCTTGCGCTGGGTTAACGTGTCTGCTGGTCATTATATTTACTGCATGTCAGCTAGTGTGTGTTTTATAGGCTCATTGTTATCTCAGCCAACTTGTCTCTTTGTGCGTCACATTGTTTTAGTACCCATTTTTGATAAATAAAGGTTTAGATTTTAATATAACTGCTTTCCAGTCATACTTGCCTCCAGGGTGGCACGGACCTGTTGTTTGTTGCTCCAAGGGGGGCTCCACTATCTTCTAATTTCTCAGCTGTCCATCAATTGTATTTCACCTCCATTTATTGTCTTTCACCTATTTAACCAAGAACCCTTAATTTCGTGTTTCCCTCTATATGAATTTAGACATTTCCTCCATAAATTGGTGCAGAAAATCTTCTGGATGAGAAACCTCCAGGTCCCCAATACTAATTTTCATGAATAAATATTTTTTTCTAAATAGTATTAAAATATACTGTTGTCTTGTTCTCATGACCCCAATCTTGTGCATTTTCACATCTCGTGGGCTAAGTGTTTCGTCCCACCCCTAATCTGAGCCCTTAAGTCCCCACCACTTTTCAACACATAGTGATGCCCTTGGGTCGGGTGTGTGCCATGCCGTAGTGACAATGATGATAATTACTTCCATGATTATAACATAATCATAACGCCACGTTAATGTCAGTAGTTAGCTATCTAGCTGCTTTAATATACTTATCTTTCCTACCTAGTTTCGTAATTAGCATTTCTTTTACTTAAAATGAGCTATCTGATGTTAGCTAGCTGAGAGCCCACCCTATCATTTTATTATAACTATGTAATTTCGTATTTTATGTAATTGTCAGCTAACACTGGTGCTTAGGCATGAGCAGTGAAATTGGGGATTGGTTATTGCAGAGATACATGTTTACATCAATATAGAGCTTATTATTTCATTTGAAGTCTTTTGTGAGTCCTTTTACATTAAACATAGCATTTGTTTTAACTCTGGAAATCAAAACTGCTTTATTGGACGCAGATTACATCATCCACAGACAACATGAGCAAGAGGAAAAGAGATATTTGCTAAAACAGAATAAGTTGAAACTTCAAACTTGATGTGAATGATAAGAATTAGGAATTAGAGATAATAGTGCGGACTGTATTTTATGATAGTGTCTTTGGTTCTGGATCAGCATTGTATGGGTCTGGTTTGAGCAGTCATGATGGTCAGCTGTTGTGTGTCTGACTTGCTGGCAGTTTTGCTCTAGAATACTTACCCCTAATTACAAAAGGTGGTATGGGGCACCCATCAACTGGTGTAATGAATTTGATTTACCATCATCGACAGACTGCAGACATTATTAGTCAAATATGCAAGGATATTGTAAGCTTTGTAAGATTTTAGTTCATTGAAGCACACATCTGTGCTGTACTGCGTTTCCTTTTTACAGTGATCACTCACTGTCATACAGCACTGCATAAGCTATTTGACATTGTTTTTGTAGCTAGCATAGTTTCCTAACGCAGTCTTAACTTTGGCTAACTGTCTAACTTGGCTAATGGCTGAGGTGAAGTTATTTTGTCAGCATAGTGTTGGTAATCCCACGCTGCTGTGAAAATGACTTGCAGGCTCCTTGTACTTGAGTATGAGTTGTGTACTCCATGGCCACCTCTGATCACCATGGAGTCAGTAAATAAGTGTGAATGAGTACACTAATTCACTTGCACTGACACACTTATCCACGGCACATACTACTCAGCTGGTTTGGGGGAATATTACAGTAGGTACACATGTTATATGGAAGCATGGTGTATTGGTGAGGGGTTTCCGACTGATTTTGGTGGGCCGCCTGGGCCTAAAATGCTAGGGCCGATTCTTTGTCCCAGTCCAGCCCTGGTCATATCTAATACCACGAGATAAAGGTGACATAATCAGAGAACATATATATATATATATACATATATACCAGTTCGACTCGCCTCGACTCTACTCGCCTTTTTTGGTTTTCCACTGGTGAAAAGTTGTACCTGTACCTGTTACTCACTTTTTTCATATCACCTCCATCGAGGTTCCAAGCGAGCTGAATTGAGATTAGGTGAGACTAAAATGTGACATGAAAACACAGCAGACTACTGATTGGTCAGAGGGAATCGTCACATCAGACTAGGCCAGCAACAGAGAGTTTTATATTTTACAATTTTCGTACGTTATTTCCTCACTTCCTTCACCTTTCATGGTACACATTAATCACAAAGTTACACCCGAAGTCACAAAGTTACTCATGAAGTTACCTGGATAAGCCGGTTACCTCGCTTCGTAGTACAGGCCACTGGTTTCTCTGAGTAATCTGGTTACATAAGTGAATACAAATTTGCTATATGACACGGGTCAAGGCCAGCATGACTGCTGTCACCACACTAGCTGGAATTCATTTAAAAAAGTTTTAACTAATCAAAAGCGCCGTATTTGAGACCATTTTTTTGTCCCACACCGTACATGATGCTTTTTTCCTCACCATTGAGTGTGGCCATGGTGAACAGCTGTAAAAACTTGGACCTGGAGACAAGCAGCCCTGACCCTGTGATTTTTGTGGAAGGTCACACTGAGAGAGGTGGACTGGTTTATGCAGTAATGTGGTAAACAAAGCGAATAGTAAACCATGGCCTTCAGTCTGTAATCATTACACACATAGTAGTGGTCAGTTTTATCATTATTGACTTCAGCTAGATAAAACTGTCTACACTGATTATTATAAATGTATTAATGAAGCTGTGTGTGGGTCTGAAAAGATGATTAAACCGTGTTTAAGGCGCGTTTACCCTCAGTTACATCAGTGTTTGACAAGGAAGAAAATGGAAGTATACCACACACACACACACACACACACACACACACACCAAACTGATTTATTAAAACCAGGGGTGATGGAGGTGGGGTGGGTAAAATCGATGGCCTTTCCCCATCCTCAGTCAGCGGAGAGTTAAAACGCTGTTAAACTCCAGCCGAGCGGACGCTCTCCCTAACCAACCAGCCTCACTCTCATTGATTTTTTATTTAGCTTCCAGCAGTGATATGTCTTCCAATGCCCACAGAACACACCAAGCCTCCACAGCCTGTCAGCACATAAATCAAGCCCCATTGAGCCCGGCTTGCCCAGTGTGCAGAGAGCAGTCTGTTAACAGAATTAAACTCTTACTTAGTCCCGCTTCCAGAGAGGCGAGTGCAGAGCTGCAAAACAAGGCTCTGACAGCAAATCCAACCCTCCTCACTGCCAAGATGAGATTACACCATGAAGTTTGCATTTGTTTATCTGTTTGTATGGAGGTAAAAGCTAACAACAAGACAGTCGCTGGAAGCATTCATTCCCAACATCAGAATCACATTTGACCATCACCTTTGTCAAATCTGACATTTGGCTGCTGTAGAACAACAGACAACAAATACAAAATGACAAAATAAAGTGTCTAGTTTCAGACTACATAATAAACAATGTGTAGGATTGATATTGTGCATTGATAGTTTACAAAAAATGTAATAAATCCGCACCGTGTGCTAACAGGAAATGATACATGAACATACTCTGACAGATGTCAACCAATCAATGAGCTTCTTCTGTTGTGTTCCCTTCAGCTATTGTTGCGACTGATTAAGAACTTCATGTAGTAATGACGACAGGAACTGCCTGCAGCTCAGTGCAACAGGCAAAACCTCCCCAGTCTACACCAGCAGCATCCAGGGAGTGGATAGATTGCTAACTCGTAGCAGGCCTTAAGACAGAAAATAGCACAACATTAAAGTGAAGATTAATTTTTTTTCTCTTTTAGAGAACAAAAAGAGAGAGCTTGAGAGAAAAGTTCAAACAATGTGTACTGTCTTACCTCGTGGGTGTGACTGTTTGACACTGCACATTTAAAGGATTAAGAATTCGAATTTTTAAGTTTATTGCCAAGTAGGTTTTCACATACAATAAATTTACCTAGGTCTATTTGTGCATAATAATAAACACAGTTAGCAGAAAATATAATATACAATATGACGTTTGCAGGGATGTTCAGAATACTGACCAGGGAATGTGCATGTGTTTACATTGTCGATGAGACCAGCAGCAGATAGGAAGAAACTGGAGGTGGGGGAGAAAAGCATGACAGCTGAGCTATCAGGCATCATGTACAAAAAACCTATATCATATCTACTATAAGGACTCATGAGTGCGCTGGGCAGCAGTGGCAGGCTGCTGTGCCAGCTGTGAGTAGCGCCTTCATTTCTGGTACTGGTATTGTGGGATAATAGTGTCCATCAACACCATACATTTAAAAATTTAGGAATTTGGCCAAAAGTGGGTAAAAGCACTCACCGTCCACCCCAGAGACCAATTTACAGTTCAGTCCCCGCAGCAGTGCTCCTGGCTTGGCGAGGCTCTCCATCCATCATAATGAACTGTATTTGTGGGTGGGTTGACGGTGAGGGATCACGTCCTTGTTGCTGCACTAGTGACTCCTACTGGTTGGTCAGAATGCCTGTGCAAAGGGGGGTGGAAACCCTCAGATGAATTACTCCCTCCCTCTTTACTGGTGGTAAAAAAAAGAAGCTGGCAGGTAAGAATAGCTTTAAAATATCAAACTCAATCTCATCTCATTGTGAGATGCAGTTTGCTCTGAAAGCAAGTAACTGAACCTATGAGCTTAGATTATTTTGTTGCATTTTGTTTTGAGTAGTTTTCATGTAGTCTACCATAGCTTTCACTGATACGCAAGTGTATTTCACAAGACAAAAACACAACATAAATTTTACACAAAAACCTTTTTTTGTGCACGCATATCATTGTGATGGTAAACTCTAAATATTAGAAACACCTCTCAGTATAATACACATTTTGGTGTCAAAGTTACTACTTGGAACAAAAAGTTTTGGAATACGTGCAGTACATGGCTTCAGCCAGCAGCAGCGACCTGGCTGCAGTGACTGCAATGTATTCATCTGGGGCACAAAATGTGCTTCTTTTGCCACAGACAAGCTCAGACTGTTATAGGAGGTGTCAACAATGAAAAGGATCCCTACAAGTAACACCTGGTAACAGAAGTCTCTCTCATGGACAATTCTCATTCTGAAATCTCATGAGAGGCGAGTTGCTGCAGGAAGACAATGGTGGAAATATGAGATTGCCAGACAACCAGCAGTGACTCTATGTATATGCTAAGATACTGCTAACTGGCTGTTGGCTCCAGTTTCATAATTATGAGACATATAAGAGAGTGGTATTGATCCTCCTGGTATTGATGAAGCATATTTCCCAAGATGTCAAACTATCCCTTTAGCAGATGCAATGTGGTTACACTTATATACAGTGTGTATTACTAACAAGAGCTAAAATGGAACACAAACAGCAGGAGACAAAAAAAGGAAAAGAGGATAAGTACAGTAACCTTGGCCTATCCACTACATTTGATTATTTGACTTCTTCTTTTCTATGCTATTGTGACATCAATAAAACTATATTTATTGTTATTTTAATGTTTCCTTTGTTTTTCCAGCAGTGTAACCTCAAACAATGCACAAAATGTTAATTTGTTCATATAATAGACAGACTTGGTGAGATCTTTGAAATAAAGGTTTTAAAAAACAGCAAATACAAGAATCTGTATTATTGCATATGATTAGTATTTGTTTGCCAATTAAAAGGGATTTTTGTTTTCTTGGTTATATTGTTTTATAGAAGATAAAAGAGGGGGAAAGGCAGATCAGATGCAGCTAATTGTAACTCTCCTATTCGTGTGACCTTGGATTCATACACAATACACCAAGCCCCACTGTAATCCTTTCACACAAAGCTAATCATGTCCAATATCAACATATAAAAATAAATCTCTTAAATCTCATAAGATGCTCAGTGCAATGCAAAGGTACAAAAACAGAACTAGTACAAAGTCGGGTCTCACAGTGCAATCTTAACTTCTTGATTTCAGTCAGTAAGCAGGGGAAAGAGACAATGGTGTCATAATTGAGATACTGCATGTAATCTTCTTTAATAAGCTCAGAGGCACCTCAGTGTTCAAATGGTCAGTTGTCACACAAAACAAGGTCTTTACTATCCAGATGTTTTACTTAAGTAAAAGTAGCAATACATTAAGGTAAATATTTTTCACTACAACTAAAGATCCTAAATTTAAATTCACTTCCAATATCAAAAGTAAAAGTGCTTGTTACACAACAGCATGGCCCTGTGGGTGTTATGTTATATTACTGGATATTACTCATGCTCTATAATCTCTGCCAGGCATAAGCCTGGGGGGATCATGAATTTCGTAGCGTGTGTATGTATACATGTCTATATCTGTCTGCAGCTAATCTTGCAAACTACTGGACAAATCATTCTAATATTTGTGGTATACATATATGACTGTATGCTCAAGGACCTGTCGTGGTTGTGGTGATTTTTGATAAGCCTATTTTATTGACTGAGCATATTGTAAATCATAGAGTTTTGTCTTTTCAGCAGTATTCAACATTTTATGATATGCATTAGAGGACACAGCAAAAGGCATTCTGTGGCTAAAACCAAGGCTTACCTAGTCTGTTGCAGGCCACATATTGGCCTTTGTTGTGGCTTCCATTCCATATGTTATGATCCACTAAAGTTAAGCCCAATACGACATTAATAAATCCCTGTTTTTGTTATCTTAGCTGCCATCTTGACTGTAAGGCAGCCAAGAGTGAGATTCAACTCTTCCTTATGTGAGAGGGGAGAGGGAAATAGGCAGGAGTTTTATTTTGTTCAAAATAAATAGAATCTTCTGAATAAAGTACGTAATAAAGTATAAACACAGATGCAGTAAACGTGGCCCTTCACTTCATCCTCCAGCACCTGGACTCCTCAGGAACCTTTGACAGGATCCTATTTGTGGAGTTCAGCTCCGCCTTCAACACCATCATCCCAGCTCTGCAGCAGGACAAGCTCTCCCAGCTGAACATGCCTGACTCTACCTGCAGGTGTATCATAGACTTACTGTCTGACAGGAGGCAGCACATAAAGTTGGGAGGATGTACTAGGATGTACTTTCTGCGGCAGCTGAAGAAGTTCAGCTTGTCAGGGCATGATGGGGCACTTCTACATCGCCATCTTTGAGTCCATTCTCACCTTCTCCATCACTAACTAGTAGGCTGCTGTGACTGTCAGGGACAAAGGCAGACTGTAGCGTATCATTTGCTCCACAGAGAAGGTGATTAACTGCTATCTACCATTCCTCCATGACCTGTATGCCTCCAGGACTCTGAGGTGAGCAGGATAGATTGAGGCTGACCCCTCCCACCCCAGACAAACTTTTTCAGATGCTCCCCTTCATCAGTGCTCCATTAGGACCAAAACCTAACACCACAAGAACAGTTTCTTTCCATCTGCAGCTTGCTATGCACCAAGTCACCAAAGTAAATCCTTGTATGTTTAAACCTATTTGTCAATAAAGCTGATTCTGATTGTTTATAGAAATGTGAATGTTAATTGCATGTCTGTGATGGGATGATGGGATGCACCCTCTGGTCAACTACTTTCCACCTCTGTACATACAAGAGCACAATACTTTGTGCATTGATGCTACACACTGGCACGCAAATCGTGAGATGCAGAATCATCTAATATGAACAACTGACTTAATAGACAGCTCTTATTCATTTAGAGGTGGTTGTGCCACTTTGCTGACTGAACCTGATTTTCTAGGGACACAAAAGCATAGAAATTATGTTTATTGCATTCTGTCCAGATGCTTGAGGAATACATTAAGAAATGTAGCCAGCCCATGCAAGAGTTTTGCTAAAAAGTTGAAGACCTCCAAAATGGCACCTGTGTATGTGTTGCTTCAGCTGCAAACCCACTGAGCAATGCTACTTGGAAAACAAAAGCAAAAGAAGGACAAAAAGTAGCCAGAAAATACAGGCAGAGGAAGTGTCTAATCATCGAGAGCATACTGAAGCTCACAACACTTTCTCTCCTAATGATTCACTTTTCTGGTAGTCAGGCTGTTCTGCAGGGTGGAGGGTCATACGTCGGTGGAGTCAGAGCCGGAGTGTGAGCTCCTGTCACCCCAGCAATCACTAATGGAAGTCCCAGCAACCCCTCCTCCGCCTCCCCTGCCCTTCAGAGCAAGGGCACTGTTAGCACACATGTCAAGTCCAGGATGGAACAAGAAGGACATTCTGGCAGAAGAAAAGAAGGGGGAAAAGGACCGGCGGGCCATTTGCATATGCCTGTGATCCTAATATATACAGGTTGCCAACCTCCGAGGTCGGAGTTCAACTCGGTTGCCAGGGCAACTGGGCTGTTCTCCCCATCACTAGCTCGTTAAAGAGCTGCGGGAATAGGAATAGGTCCGCCAACTGTCCTCATCGTGCTGTGGCCATGTCTGTATGCGACCCCGCCAAGTAATGAGGACCTCTGCCACGAAGCCCATGCACACACACACGCACACACCACCCTCCCCACACTCACACATATATATATTAAAAAAAGCATGAAAAGCAGCATCATGCACAAGCTTGTACACACACCAGCAACAACATGCAAACCAATGTGAATACAAACAAATGCACACACACACATATGAGGACAAATCAAAGACCAACAGTGCTACTAAATGTACATACACACCTATTTAAGCGTAACATATACAAACCCCCCCACACACATACATGCTCAAACCAAACCAACAGCATCAATAAACATGCAAAAATGCAGACATGTACACATGCAGTCTAGCGACACACACACACTCTAATAGGCCGACAGTATCTGGCGACTAACTGAAAAAGTATTTTTCAACAACTCATGTTTAAACCTTTAACCCTCCCAAAAACAAGCTTACAGAGTGAGTGGTGCACCTCTCCCTGGCTTTCTCAGCATCAATTAGCATGTTTTTGTGCAGCTGAGCGTTTCCTCTGGTGGGCCGAGGTAAATAAGGAGATGGAAATGAGTTCCAGCGCTCTAATCCAGCCAGGGTGCAGGTCTCACAGTAATCCCCCCAAGAGCTGCTTGGCCTGGGGCATGCAGAGGGGTAATCCAGCCCCCTGGGATCTCATCCACCAGCCTGTTTGCAGACCCACACACACACACACTCGCACACACGCACAGAAAAAGAAAGAAAGGGGAGAATAGAAAACAGCACAAAGCACCCACTGGCTGAAAATAACAAAACTTGGGTGACACATACAGATAACAATGTCTAAAATTTCATTAGCAAGTCTTCCAAGTATTTTTTATGTTATGATGTGTCGACTTAGATGAGCTTTAAAAAAATGGAAACATATGACAGATTTCCCTCAATGTAGCAAAATAAATAAATATATATAAAATAAAATAAATTAAAAGTTTTAATGACCTCTTGAAGCAGATGTGTCTTGGTTTAGGTCTACCTTAGGTTCTGAAATGTAGTAAAGCATTTGTTGAAAAATGAACATCCAGAGGAGTGTTAGTCCACTGCATTAGGATATTATATGTGTTAAGCCTGAAGGTTAATATGCATTTTCTAACATGTTCAAGTTAGTTTTGGTCTTCATATACAAGTTTAAATTGCAATGTTTTGTAACATTCAGGAAACTCATTATTCACTTCGAGAGAGCTGATGGACATGATGGTATTGTGTTAAAACATCAGCTCTGTTGGAAGTTCCCCTCTGATCAGAATCTGAATCAGATTGCCAGGTATGTGTACACATATGAGGAATTAGACTCTGGTCTTACATTGCTCTCAATGTACATACACAGAACAAGCATAAACAAACAGGCCAACAAGGTAAACAAAAACAGACACAAACTACAGTGTACAGTACACACCAATAACATTTGTAGACACCAAGACAATAGTGTAGTGAACATAGTGCAAAGGATTCTGGAATAAATAAATATTTTGTGCAGGTATTACTGTGTACATCAGGTAGGTAGATATGATATCTACAAA
>NC_060170.1:2929263-2933502 GCF_021292245.1 Micropterus dolomieu | reverse complement strand
CCCCCCCACACACATACATGCTCAAACCAAACCAACAGCATCAATAAACATGCAAAAATGCAGACATGTACACATGCAGTCTAGCGACACACACACACTCTAATAGGCCGACAGTATCTGGCGACTAACTGAAAAAGTATTTTTCAACAACTCATGTTTAAACCTTTAACCCTCCCAAAAACAAGCTTACAGAGTGAGTGGTGCACCTCTCCCTGGCTTTCTCAGCATCAATTAGCATGTTTTTGTGCAGCTGAGCGTTTCCTCTGGTGGGCCGAGGTAAATAAGGAGATGGAAATGAGTTCCAGCGCTCTAATCCAGCCAGGGTGCAGGTCTCACAGTAATCCCCCCAAGAGCTGCTTGGCCTGGGGCATGCAGAGGGGTAATCCAGCCCCCTGGGATCTCATCCACCAGCCTGTTTGCAGACCCACACACACACACACTCGCACACACGCACAGAAAAAGAAAGAAAGGGGAGAATAGAAAACAGCACAAAGCACCCACTGGCTGAAAATAACAAAACTTGGGTGACACATACAGATAACAATGTCTAAAATTTCATTAGCAAGTCTTCCAAGTATTTTTTATGTTATGATGTGTCGACTTAGATGAGCTTTAAAAAAATGGAAACATATGACAGATTTCCCTCAATGTAGCAAAATAAATAAATATATATAAAATAAAATAAATTAAAAGTTTTAATGACCTCTTGAAGCAGATGTGTCTTGGTTTAGGTCTACCTTAGGTTCTGAAATGTAGTAAAGCATTTGTTGAAAAATGAACATCCAGAGGAGTGTTAGTCCACTGCATTAGGATATTATATGTGTTAAGCCTGAAGGTTAATATGCATTTTCTAACATGTTCAAGTTAGTTTTGGTCTTCATATACAAGTTTAAATTGCAATGTTTTGTAACATTCAGGAAACTCATTATTCACTTCGAGAGAGCTGATGGACATGATGGTATTGTGTTAAAACATCAGCTCTGTTGGAAGTTCCCCTCTGATCAGAATCTGAATCAGATTGCCAGGTATGTGTACACATATGAGGAATTAGACTCTGGTCTTACATTGCTCTCAATGTACATACACAGAACAAGCATAAACAAACAGGCCAACAAGGTAAACAAAAACAGACACAAACTACAGTGTACAGTACACACCAATAACATTTGTAGACACCAAGACAATAGTGTAGTGAACATAGTGCAAAGGATTCTGGAATAAATAAATATTTTGTGCAGGTATTACTGTGTACATCAGGTAGGTAGATATGATATCTACAAAAGCTATTCAATTGCTACAATAATGAATAAATATGAAGTCGTAAATATAGTAAATATACAGTACAGGTAGATGTTAGAGTCAGAGTCACCAGCTTGTTACACAGGGACTGTTCTTTACATTGTGTGTCTGGAGTTAATTGTTCATGAGAGTGATGGCCTGTGGGTAGAAAGTATTCCTGTGTCTGTACATTTTGGCGTCCAGTGCTCTGTAGCGCCTACCAGAGGGGAGAAGGTGGAACAGGTTGTGTACGGGGTATTATCGGTCTTGCCATGACATTTTCTGCCTGTTTTCTGACTCTGGACATGTGTAAGTCCTGAATGGAGGGCAGGTATGCACCAATGATCTATTCTGCAGTCTTGACTGTCTGACCTGACAGTTGTAGTCTGTTCCTGTCCCTTTTGGTGGCAGATCCAAACAAAACAGTGATGGATGAACAGATAACAGACTGAATAATGGCTGTGTAGAAATGGGCAGTTCCTTATATTGAGGCGGCTGTGGCTCAGGAGGTAGAGCGGGTTGGCAGTTAATCGGAAGGGCGGTGGTTCAATCCTGGCACCCCCAGGCTGCATGTTGAAGTGTCCTTGGGCAAGATACTCAACCCCGAATTGCCCCTGGTGGCTGTTCTGCCAGTGTGTGAATGTTAGTTTTCTGTTTGAGCACTTAGGCTTGGTGTGTGAATGGTGAATGCAGATGTAAAAGCGCTTTGAGTGGTCGAAAAGACTAGAAAGGCGCTATACAAGTACGGAGCATTTACTTATAGGAAGGATGAGCTTCCTGAGCTGGCGCAGCAAGTACATCCTCTGCTGGGCCTTCTTGATGATGGTGTCTGTGTTGGGCTCTCACCTAGGTCCTGGGCGATTATGTGTGCCAGTGCCAATAGTCCAGGTGATGGATGTGATGTTCACCAGCCACACCTACTGCCTACTGTCGGTCAGGAATTTTGTGACCCATTGATAGGTGGAAGCTGTCACAGTGAGCTGAGTGATTTTGGTGTGGAAGGATGTTTGGGAGAGCTTGTCCACAAACAGGATTCTTGCATATATCCCTGGAAAGTCAAGGTGTTGCAGGATGTAGCGCAGTCCATGTTGACTGCATCGTCCTCTGACCTGTATCGGTATCCTGTAGTTGGTGATAACGTGCGGGCCTTTCCACACTGTCACTGGATTATTGGCTGAAAATCTTTTTCAGAGCAGTTCTTCTTTGCTGCTCCTCTTTGACCTCCTTTACTGGTTATACAGGATACTGTCCCCACTTTTGTATAGACCTTGCTCCTTGGTCTGACAAAACTGCCTGAGTTTTGCTGTAAACCAGGGTTTGTAGTTGTTGTGTGCAAAGGGTCATAGTCAGCACACATGTGTTCTCACAAAAACTAATGTAAGATGTCACAGTGTCAGTAAGTTTATCCAGGTCTGTGGCTGCAGCCTCAAAAACACTTCAACCAGGACAGTCAAATCAGGCCCAGCTTTGCCTCATTGGTCCATCTTCTCACAGTCTTGACCACAGGCTTAGCAGATTTTAATTTCTGCCTGTAGGTTGGGATAAGATGAACCAGACAATGATTAGAGTCCCAAGGGAACAGAGGGATAGGCATCCTTTAAAATGGTGTGGCAGTGGTCTAGTGTGTTAGTATCCCTGGTGGACCACTTAATATGCTGTCTGTATTTTGTGAGTTCATGGCTGAGGTTTGCTCCGTTAAAGTTCCTGAGAACAATGAACAGGGAGTCTCAATGTTTTTTTCTCAACATTAGTTATCTTCTCAGCCAGGTGTAGTAGCGCCTCACTAACACAGGCCTGAGGTGGGATGTGAACACCAACCAGAATAAACGAGGAAAACTCACACGGTGAATAAAAATGTTTCCTGTTATAAAGTCTCCAAGTGAGGACTATACACTCTTAAAAATGATGGGTTAAAAATAACCCAACTTGGGTTGTTTTATAACCCAACCGCTGGATCAATATTGCACCAGACCAGCAGTAGTTAATTTGACCCAGCAAGATGGGTCAGTCATATTTAACCCAACAGATTGAGTTAAATATTCTACCCAAATGCTGGGTCAAATTAATTACAATTATGGGTTGATTTAACTACATATTAGTTATATAATGTACCCAAATGCTGGGTCAAATTAATTACAATTATGGGTTGATTTAACTACATATTAGTTATATAATGTACCCAAATGCTGGGTCAAATTAATTACAATTCTAGGTTGATTCAACTACATATTATGCTGTGTAAAATTAACCCATATGCCAGATTAAGTCTAACACATTCAGTACAATTTAGAAAATAAATTGCAATTGACTACCCATTTAAAACTCTTAAACTACAAACCTAGAACAGAATACATGTGAGATTTAGGCATATAATATATTATTATGCAATAAACACTTAAACAATACAAAAACAAAAACAATGGAATCTTTGAAAATTTATTACATTAATATCGACAATATATATACTGGAACTGGTGCAGTTCCTAACAATATACTGGAACTGGTGCAGTTCTCTCAGGTTGAAACACATCCAGAATTTTGATTAAACTGGTTGAACCGCTTGTAGAACCGCTATTTTCCAAATACTGTCTGGCTATATTTGATGCCTGTACCCAAAAGTATAATAAAACCTGAATATGCATGTGTGCGTGCAGTCTTGACCTGAGAGATATTGATAAAATGAATAAAGTTTCCTCTTCAGAAACTTACCCACAGCCTTATGATCGATGAAGGCCAAGCTGCATTCAAAATTGGTGTGGCGTACCACTTTCGCACCGCGGCCACGGCCAACTTTGTATGTTGTTGGCCAGTAATCCTGGCAGCTGCCTCAGGGCAAGTTCCCCAACGCCATCTGTAGGAAGACATAGGTGTCAATACGATGTGAAATAGCATACCTTTGATTTCACAATACCAGCAATTTCATCGCATAAATATCCAGCATTTTCCATAGCATTCCCTGCG
>NC_060170.1:2888888-2929163 GCF_021292245.1 Micropterus dolomieu | reverse complement strand
TACATATTTTAATCAGTCAAACACCTAAAAGCTTCAGCAAAAACAAGCACATTCGTTTATAGCCATTTAAAATAATAGCAAAGCAACTAACTGGCTGTTGGCTAGTAAACGAGTGAATCACCTGGCTAGCTTGAAAAAAGCTGGCAAATTTGCCTTGCAACCATGACCATATGCCCATGGGCATTATGAACTTGTTTAATTAATTCATTAATATAATTCAGACTAAACGGATAAGTTAAGGTTTAAGTTAGGCTATCAGTGCTTCCATGATAACGGCTAAATGGCTAACGTTAACTACGTAGTAAAGCCAAACCAACCAACTAGCCTCGACAATATAATGATACTGCTTTAATAGGGAACGCAACACATACAATGTTAATAAGAAATGTAGTGTACACATACCTTTTATTATTTATTTTCCTCGCTGGACGACCAGTCAGGTTCTCTGCTGTGACGAGCGCTCGGTGTGTGGACTCTGCTGATGATTTTCGAAGCACAAATAACCCACTTGCTGGGTCAAACGATATATGTTGGGTTGATGGATTTTGACTCAACGCATGAGTTGAACAAAATTACCCAATTTCCATATAAATAACCCATAATGGGTAAAACATTTCCTAACCCAGCGGTTGGGTAGATTAAATAACCCAGCATTATTTAGAGTGTATGATTTCCAACCAACCCTCATTTATGTAGAAGCAGATTCCATCATGAGAGCTCTGTTAAACAGTCCATTTGGAGTAGATTAAATCCTGGCGGGTAAAGTGAGCTTTCCAGGATGTGCTCACTGAGCCAGGTTTCAGTGAAGCTCTGGGTGGCAGATCTGTATACGGTACCGCAGTGTAAAAACCATAGACTGCATAAAAGAAGTGGACATAGTCACCATGACACCATGGTTTGTGGACTTTTTTGCAACCAGGCACCGGATGTAACAATATTATAGATAGTTTTATTTTTATAATATTTATAATATTATGATTATAATAGACCTTGGCGCTAGCAAGCTTGGTTAGCTATGTCCATCTGTAATTTATTTTAACTGTGATTTTAACCGGGATGCTCATTTTGGCTTCCTAAAAACAGGCATAAAACAAATAGTACTCCTAATAAGCTTTTTCAACGGTGCTGGGTAAAATTATACAGTGCAGCGGATACTAGTCGCCTCTATCCTGGTTGATAGGTCGCCATGGTAGCAACTCGTCAGTTACAAAGTAGTCTTGCCCTAAAGCATACGCTGCTTTATTGTCTATTTTCCCCTAAATGAACATCATGCTGTGTTGAAGAAGACTTGAAACTAACGAGTGAAACCATAAACTCATGAGGAAGTGTTTACTGAGGTAATACATCAGGTGAGAAGAAGGTCATTTTACCATGATTTCTAATGGAACCAGACTTATTTTTGCAACCAGAGAAGTCACCCCCTGCTGCCTGTTAGAAAGAATGCAGGTTTAAGTTACTTCTGCATGGCTTCGCTTTTCAAACCCGGAGGTTCCCACTTGGTGAAAACCCCACTGTTTTATAAGTGCTTCGGCTCGCTTCCCATGGCGTCTCCCACAAATCCCATAGACAGCTACTGCTCCAACTCTGAACACAAAAAGTACTAGTAAGCGCAGTACCAAGGCAGCCATCTGCGCCACAATCTTGTTATTATCAACAATGTTTGAGCCTCTGCCACATCATCAGCATCCTTTATTGTTGCCCAGCCTCATGTTGCAGACTGCCTCTGTGTTCAACACACTTATCAATCATGCAACTCATCAATTTCTGGCCTCTGGCACCCCAGCTGTCATAGTCAAAAATCCTCATGCAGCAAATATCAGCTACCGTGAAGTGATCTGCTCTGTCTTTCCAGAGAGAAGGACAGAACTGATTCCTATTGGATGAGAGATGAAATGTCTTGAGTATCTTTAACCAAGTCCAGTTGCCCTTGATTTAACCATACTTGGATGATTCCTATTTGGTATTGACTGGCAAGCTGAATCCTAAATAGGCTTAACAGTTTCTCATAAAAATGAGTGCACCCCTTACACTTTTGTAAATATTTGATTTGATTATATCTTTTCATGTGACAACACTGAAGAAATGACACTTTGCTACAATGTAAAGCAGTGAATGTGCAGCTTGCATAACAATGTAAATTTGCTGGCCCCTCAAAATAACACATCACACAGCCACTAATTTCATAACCGCTGGCAACAAAAGTGAGTATAGTGAAAGTGAAAATATCCAAATTGGGCCCAAAGTGTCAATATTTTGTGTGGCCATGATTGTTTTCCAGCACTGCCTTAACCCCCTTGGGCATGGAGTTCCCCAGAGCTTCACAGGTAACCACTGGAGTCCTCTTCCATGATCTGTGTAGGATAATGGTGACAAGTTAGAAAAGAGGATAGTTTGCACGATGCGTCTGTGTTAAGTATAACTAACATCAGCTTAGCATGTGGCTACCAAATAACCTAACAATGAAAAAGATCACAATAAACAATAAACTTCAAATAAACAAAATCAATGTAACGTTACCTTGACAAAAGTTAAGCAGTCCTGTGCTTAGCCGTGTATACTGTTATGCTATGCTATGCCCAGTTAACGTTACTAGTCCATGGAAGAAAAGGGTTGCTTTGGTGCTGCTTTGTTAGCTGGCAATTCCCTCAGTTGTCAATGAGCCAAGGGGAAGAATTGTGGTTCCAGTGTAGTCTTGGTTGTGCCGATTGGAAGAAAGAACACTCCATGCTTTGTTCTTACAGAATTAGCAGCTCAGCGCCAAATGGCTTTGTTGCTCCTGTTGCTTTTAAAGTTAGCTAGCAGAATTTGTGTCGTAGCTACTGGCACTAACTAATCTTGGTTGCTTGCAGGGATATCAGGTAGGCAGTCACATCGCTGCCGTTGACGAAGAGTTTGTGTGTCTGGTCCTTGCAGACTACATGGTGGTTTAAGTCACAAAATTAACAAAGTCACGAGGTAGCTACTAATTTGTTCACTTCTAATGAAGTCTCTCCCAGTTGAAATGAAGCTCAACATAAGTAAAATCAGAAAGACTATCTTTATGCCTCATTCATTTACATCTCTACAACTACTACTTTGTGTGATAAATTGTATAGTGCGTTTATTTAAGTTTTTGATTGCTTTTATAAATGTTTTCTGCTTTTTAATTAGTTTTTTCTCACTTTTTCTAATAACTAAGTCAAGGGTATTCTAAAAAAATGTTGCTGAAATGATATAGTACTGTATCGTGACACAATCAGTGACATGCTTGGTAGAGGATTGTATGCTTCCCTTTTGCCTAGAAAAGGTGGGTAAAAATTGGAGAGAGGCCTGCAGATGCAGGACCAAATGATGAGGAAACATATATGAGTATAAGGAAAGCTTTAGAATGTGCTCTGGCACTGAGACATGACTCAAGTCATGGTGTTAAAAATGAAAAAGATAAAGTGCACATGCTGTTGGCTGAATCACTGACAAGTCAGTATGGCATTTTGTCCTTATGATAAGAAAAGCCACAGCTAGAAGGCCAAAACACATGCTACACATCCAAACATTTCAACCCCTCCAAACATCCTGATGGTGACCTACAGCTTCCATGAGAAAGTAGAAGCACACCTATAGAGTCAGCCTTGCAGTATGATGAGCTTTTAACATCCACCCTGAATCCAAACTCTCCCTCCCACTGTAAACCAACAGAATATCAGTGAAGGAGAAAATTCAAATCAATTCAAGACGAGGGTGAGGGTGGAAGGTACAGATATAAGGAAAATGACTAATATTACTAATAACTATAGCATTATTAATGATTATAATAATAGGACTAATAATAATAATAATTGTTCCTGCCTGAAAAATTACCACACAGTTTAATCTTACACAACAAAAAGTGAACAATATAACATTCATAAAGATAGGCTGTTGTGCTACATCAGATTGTAAAATTGAAGTTAATCAGATCAGTGTAGTTGTAGTCAAAGTTTGTCCCCACACCATGCCAGAGGGGGCCGCATTGGTATCTGAGGCGTATCAGAAGATGTCTTCACTGGTCGCAAATTTTAGACCAGATCTAATACAGACCTGTGGAAAATCTACCCACACCAAATGCGGGTAAACAAATATTCAACTGTCCTCCAAAGGATGTCTGATCCAAAATGGAACACTGAAAAGACCTGAAGATAATTACACCCGACCTGAACGGTGAAAAAAACCCCGGCAACACTAGCAGCAGCATGGTGTTCATCCAATTAACGAGGAGTCACAAGTAGCAATGTTATTTTTCCTGTGCCTTGCAGTTCACACTCTACGTCCTGTGTCAAAATACACATTTTCCTATTATGATGATGACATATCATGTAAGTAGATGTAGTAGCTGATAGATCCATTCAGCTATTAGACATTGACAAACAGACCTGTGGCAACACAACTGGACCAACCTGACCAGATTAAAATGAATATAATTTACCCCTTCCACCTATAAAATATTAGACACTTATAAATAAAAGTCTAAAAATGTATTGCGCTCCAAAAATGCATAACCCTAAGTTTAATTTTCAGTAATATTTCAGTGCTCAAATAATATTTGCTTGGCTGCTGGATGAAAACATCACTACATCTGCCCAGAAGAACACACACTCACCTGTGAGCAAAGATAAACCTTTATCCATTGAACAATAGCACTGCAGTAACTGATGTCCTTGTGCCACTCCCTGTTGATTGTACAGAAGTCTTCTCTGTTTCATAGTCACTGACCCACTCTCACCTTAGGCGGCTGACAGTCTGACCTGTCCATTGTCCACGGGGTTGGATGCACAGCGGGCAGGGCTGCGGGGCAAACCCATTGCAGGAGGTAGATGATGTGGTTGAGGGAAGGCCGGCTTTACCTGTGTGCATTAGCAGGCCAGAGAGCAGGCATATGCTTCAAGGCAGTGTAAACAAACAGTGTAAAAAAATTCCATATGGCTCTTACAGGTCCAGCATGCTGTCTGTCTGCTAAAACACCTTCACAGCGTCCAGCGGCGTAACAACAGTGTGTGACAGTGAAACAGACACATGCACAGACATTTATAGTGATTATCCTCTTGTGGTACATACACTCACATACATCCATGATACACACAGGCAAGAACCTTTTATTGACTTTTGCACAACAGCCAGAATGCTGCTCAACATCAAAAGAATTATTCATTTTTGCCAGGAATTTAACCTGTTATCTTCCACCTTTAGAGGCCAATTAGTACCTGTAGTGTAATGAGGCTCGACAGCATGTGCATGTTCCACATAATTAACACAAATGGCATTAGGCAACTGCACGATACCCGGCTGCATGTGGTGCAGCTTCTCTGTGAAAAACTGATCATAAGTCTGTCAGGTTGACGCGGGCCTGTGTTGTATTGCATTAGCGTAACCAATTCACATACAGTGGAATCGAGACACGGAACGGATCACACTGACTTTTGTCTGACAGGCTGCGGGTGAGTGAGTGCGTGTACAGATTTGTCAGGCTACTGAGCGGTGTGTGAGTGAGTATGTATGTTGTGTGATTGTGTGTGTGTGTATGTTTGAGGTCCATGGAGAGGTGGTATGACTGCGCTGACATGTGTCCAACAGTGTGGCTCGCTCCTGGGCCTCTCTCTCACACTCCACTGGCCTGGCTCCCCTGAGCTCCATGCATAATGCAGCGGGCCAGAGACACCGCCCTGCATGATAATGTGCGTGTACATGCCTGATGTGTGTATGTGTGTGTTTGTTGTGTGTGACAGAAGGAGAGAGCTAGCTTGCATGGCTGCTCAGCATAACAGTATGTGTATGTACAGTCAGGATGTAATCCACAATAGAATGCATTCTTACAGTGTTACAACGTATTCATATTCAACATAAAGTAGGGGTGTAAAACTAAACTGAAACGTATCAGAAAAGTGATTCATAAGTCAGAGCTACATATGGCTAAATGAGTACACAGCCACAAGTCTGAACAAAAATCTGCTGTCAAAAGCCTATCTTTTTAAGTAACTGTGTGCTCTGGTATGTCTGGCGTTAGCGTGTGTCCAGCCCTCTCCAGGTAACTAGCTACATTCTCCAAACAAAAATCCACTTCCTGAAAAGAAATTCCCACACAAATAGATATATCAGATTCTACCATGTCTGATGATGCCTAGATCTTGACAGACATGCATAGTCTAAAATATGAATAATGGTATCATTCCAGAGAGATGTGCGCTTATCTGGGATCTAAAGTAAGCAATACTCTGTTGGCAGCTTTTCAGTGAAAGATCAATGCCTCTCTGCGAAAGGCTAATACGTTACCCATGGCTCATGTTTACTATCGTTGATCTGTGATTTTCTTGGGCACTTCTAAATCAGCAAAAAATTAAGGAAATGTATTTTCTCATTATAAATTAGATCTCAATACTAAAACACAAACAAGTTGCACTATACCCTATTATCTGAGCAGAAACAGTTAAATTGCGACTGAATCAAATCATATCATCAATGATGAACTGCAGTGTATGGTATTGTTAAACACAGATGAAAAATGGTGCCTTTGCTAAGGAACAAAGGAACAATTATCCCTGCAAAAAAGGCTACAGACAAGCTGAGAAAACACCAATAAGACTGGAATACCATTTTCACTCCATAGCCAACAGAAGTGACTGTCGTCATTATGGCTATATATAGTTGTGCTGCTTGTGGCCTTCATTAGGCCTCTCATGTTGTGGTAGTAAAGGGCAGTGTGGCTCCTCCATGCTGCCCTTTACCACCACAAAATGAGCTGTATGCAAAGAAGGAACCTGAATCTCCTAATAAAGGCCTTCATTTGGGCTGGAGGAGAGATGAGCTGCCAGGCCTAATTCACACCATAATTTTTATGGCATCATTATGGAATGTCCTTTATGGATAGCTTGGGATAATTTAATTCTTGGTAGAGGGGTCAGATATGCATAAGCCAAAAGAGTTGAAGGGTACTCTACCCCATTTGAGTCCATGTTTCAAGTCTGGCTGACATGTCCCAGTAGAGGATTTGACATCCGAGGCAGTAAGTAGGCTGGCAAAGTGCCCCTGGCATCAGGGCACCCAGATGGACGTGGCTTGACCATGATCAAAGCTCAGACACTGTCCTCCATCACCCTGAAGGACACAACCGCAGGCCGATCTGGTCTCCTCTCTTCCCCTTTACCCTGCACTCACTTTCTTGTCTGCCTCTAAACAGAGCAGCACAACAGGCAAGACTAACATTTGAAGTTTCTGGAAATTTTAGCCAAAGCAGCATCAAAAATGTGATATAAAAGCAAAAGTGGGAAAGCAGGCTAGACTGTGTGTTTCAAAGATATCAATAGTCTGGTATTGTCTCAGGCATGAGGAGGAGGAGGGGGAGTAGATCAGAGAGCCGTGCCCAGTGAGGGCTCAGTCTGCTGGGGGCAATGCTTCTGGCAAACTCCCTTACCCCTGCTCTGACCTGGAGGATGCCCCGGCCGCTGCACGCTCCAGACACAGTGGGGCAGAGAAGCCGCGCTGCATACCAACCAGCTGCCTTCTTCTCAGGAAGCTACACACAACAGCGGTGGAAAACAATACAGCAGTGAACTGCTGTAAATGTGGGATTTTCAAAGAATGTGAGGATGAGATTATTTGAATTCAAGATAGACACTACCAAGTGCCTGCAGAACTGACTGGTAGAGGAGACAAGCTTATTCCTAAATTTAAATTTACTACCATTCAGCTGGTGGCGGTTTCACATTCTGCCCATGGTGTGAATGATAGGATACAAGCTGCTTCCTTGTGTCGACATGCTGGGCAGCTCCTCATAACATGTCATGTCAGTCAATCGGGTTGAGGCAGGGGACAGCCCTGTACCCAGGTGCATGAGCCTGACTAGTCCCATTATCAACATGTTCCTGGGTTCTTTTAACAAGACCCCAAGAACGTGCGCTCAGCTCTGCTGTGACGCAGCCCCCTCTCTTGGGACTTCCTGAAATGCCGCACAACATTCTGGAGACCTTTTGACCACGCTGACTTCTATAAGGAATCAATCACCCGCTCGCTGTCTGGCCTGCTGAGGCCACACAGCAACTGCGTGTACCACAACTACTGACAAGTTGGCTTACAGTAAGGCAGCTGTAGAGAGGGGCTCTGGCTTTAAACACAACACAACTAGCCAAGAACAATAGTCTTGTTTTTGCTTCATGACTCATGAGTGTTTAACGTATTTTCAATGTTTTGTTACAAGTTTTGTCAACTAGACTTTGAAGTATCAGCAGCAATGTTAGACGAGCATGCGCTTGGATAAAGATTAATTCATATAGTACTTTTTAGACAGCAGTGCAGCTTTACACATTGTATTTACCAACCACAATGCATGTAACCTTTAACAAGATTCTGTTGTTTTAACGCAATAAGTCAACAAATGAAATATCAAAATAAAATTAAGTTCTATATTTAACTAACTTTGTATTTGTAAGGAATGAAACAAGTACATGTAATGTCCTCAGACCCTAAAACATGTCAGCTTTACATATCTGTGTGACTGCGTCCACATGGCTAAACTGATGTCATCTGCCCCATGTAGCACGTTGGTAGCACCGACCGTTTGCACTGACAAATGTGGGAACGGCTGTCGTATATATTTCCATTTTTGTACAAGATCCAACCAACAGTATTATTCTCCAAAGATCATTTCTAATGCCCTTTTTTATGTTTAAATTAAATAGAAAATTTAAAAGCTTATTTGCTAGCCTTATTGTTTTGTTTTTCAAATGCCCCGGTGCCACTTGGCGCACTTTAGTGACATAATCCTATACCACATATAGCCTCTGCACTATGCCCTGCACCAGGTCACACTATGGTCACCTGTTTTAGAAGGAGGAGCAACTAAGACCTGTCCCACACTACCCCAGAGTTTTAAAACAAAAACGGGATCCGCTGTGTTTTGAAACTTCTCCATTTTAGTTCTTTGGATTTGACGTTTTAGTCTGGATGGTAGGTGCAAACGTAGCAAAAGGTCTGCGTTTTCAAATGAAAACAGTAGTGTGGCTGTAGCCTAAAACATATTCTCCCACTTACCCTGAGTGGTATCTAGCCAGGCAGATAGATTTTATTTGTTTAGAAATAAATACACTACTATGATAATAAACTGAAAAATGCTTGGACACATCATTTTTCCACAATGGTCATGTGAAAATGTTAGCTAATTTAACGTTTCACTGTTCCAAGTGTGTCTCCTCAGCATAATACTTATGTGAGTCAATGTAATTTCCTCAACTCTTTTGTCTGCCTTTTCTGGATTAATACACCATGCTAAGTCCACGATATTTAGTGTAGTGTGTGTCTGTGGACAGGCCTTCAATGTGTCACACACTGCGTGTATAGAATAAGAATGCTTTGATGCCCAGTTTAGCTTACATGAATGCATGTGACTGTTTCTGAGTGCAGCTGCAAGATGGCGGTGTCACTGTTCTGCTGGCCTGCTCAGCTCCTGTATGTCAGTCCAGGACTGGACCAGCCCTCCTCAGCAGCGACCAGATGTACTTCTTCTTTTGTTTCTGACATGTGCAGCTAATACCAAGTCAGACCCGATGCAGTCAGTTATCCACCCTACATACGATGGATGCAGTTTGACCGCCAACATTTATTGTTGGCTGAATCAATACAACATTTGAACCTGAGTTAAGACTGTACAGCATGCACAGTATTGGTGTTGGCCCTCAAAAGCCCACACTGGCCATATTGAAGAAATTTTGGGTTTAATAAAGACAAAGATTTCAATTGAGGAAAATAAAAGATATTATGTATGACTCTGGAGTGTTTTAGTCTCATGTGATGTTCAGCAGTTCTGTTCTCCACTTTGAAAATAACTAAATTCTAGGGAAACCTCTGAATACTATTTTTTGGCATGAAACTGCAGAAATAATTATTTACCATGAGCTTTAATCCAAAACTATCCATTGTTATAAGCCTTCAGACCCCCTATTGGTCAAACTCTCTGTAGCACCTCTCCATTACCACATCAACTAACTTCACCCCCCTTTTTCCCCTCCCACATTACCCTGACCCCAACTCCCCCGTGTGGCCCAGCTCAGGAGGAGAGCAACCGACTCTTGTGGACTTCAGTGAACTCCTCTGCCCCACCTCCTTCCCTCCACAACTCCCTCCTCCTTCCTCTCTTCAGCTCCCACTTCTGCCTAGCCAGCCGGCCGCATCGATTTCATGTTTGGGATGCCCACATTGATTTTCATGCAGGTCCATGGATCATACCGCTGCTTCCTCCATCTCAGTAGTACAGTGGGAGGCAAGGAAAATCGTCTTTGACAGTTGCTGCACAGAGATGCAGCAAAACGCCCCTGCAGCCCCGCTTTCACCCCAGCTCGCTCCTCGAGTACCTTCTATACTGCTTCCCTCCTCACCTAAACCTGTTTCCTCTCCCTCTCCTGTCTGCCCTTCAACACCAGCTCAATCTCCAGAGGCCACAGCCTCTTACTGGCATATTGTGGGCATCAATTGCACTGAAGTGATGGGATAGTTTCACTTCAAATGTGGCTCCTGTGCACACTTTTGCTAAATAAGACTAGATCTGTTAGATCTACAACACTTAAGTACTTATAGACAAAATAATCCATTCGTAATAATAAATGAATGATGCTCAAAATACTCTTTTATATAACTTTGGACATTTCATAGTAAGTTTCAAACAGTAGTTGATGACAGAAATATGCTGATAGCTGTGAAGAAAACCCCCAAAACATCAGTAAGTGACATCAGCAACGACCTCCACAGTGCAGGGTGAAGGGATCACAATCCACTGTTGGAAGAAGACTCAGAGAGCAGAAATATAGAGGCCACACCACAAGATGCAAACCACTCATCAGTAGGAAGAATCGGAAGGCCAGATTGAAATTTGCAAAGAAGTACAGAGATGAGCCACAAAAGTTCTGGAACGCAATCTTATGGACTGATGAGACCAAAATTAATCTCTACCAAAGTGATGGAAAGGCCAAAGTGTGGAGAAAGAAAGGAACTGCTTATGATCCGAAGCATACAAGCTCATCTGTGAAGCATGGTGGAGGTAATGTCGTGGCTTGGGCGTGCATGGCTGCTTCTGGAACAGGCTCATTAATATTTATCGATGATGTAACTGATGATGGTAGCAGCAGAATGAATTCAGAAGTGGACAGAAACATTTTGTCTGCCAATTTACGGAGAAATGCATTGAAACTAATCGGGAGGAAGTTTATCATGCAGCAGGACAATGAGCCAAAGCACACTGCCAACAAAACAAAGGACTTCATCAGGGGGAAAAGTGGAAGGTTTTAGACCAGCCAAGTCAGTCACCTGACCTTAACCCAATAGAGCTGCATTTCACCTCCTTAAGAGGAGACTGAAAAGAGAAAAACCCCGAAACAAACAAGAACTGATAAAAGCCTGGAATAGCATCACAAATGAGGAATGCAACAGTTTGGTGATGTCGATGGGTCGCAGGCTTCAGGCAGTTATTGCAAGCAAGGGTTATGCCACCAAATATTAAATGTTATTTACTTAGATTATTTGTTCCATTACTTTTGCTCACCTAAGAATGCTGTGGTCTAATACAAACAGTGATATGTCCTAAATTGTTTAACACATCTAGATGTGAATACCAGGAAATGAGAGCTGAAATTCTGAACTCTTGTCTCATACTCATCTTTTGATCTTAAACCCAAATGTTTTCAGTGAACAACAAAAACAAAGGAATTTGCCTTACCGTTCTAATACTTTTGGAGGGGACTGTATGTCCTTCCCAGAAATCCATCCATAACTCAAGTAAATATGAAATACCTCCAAACTGATTCTAATACAGCAGCAAAAGTAATTGAAATCATTGGCCGATAAATGAAACTTGCGATGCTATGGAAAATGGTAGCAATAATCTCAGATCTATGTAATTTGTAGAAAGTGGGCCTGCATATGCAAACTCACTGGTATGTCTTTATTCCTTAAATCCTTAATCCTTAAATCTTCTATTTTTGAATGAATTTTTTAGTGCCCATTATCTGGGAGTAAAATGACATTCGAAAACCATTTGTTTTGAGCCATGCCTCCATTCCTGCAGTTCCCTGGCATCTCCCTCAGGGGGCGTACACCCCAGCTGATAGGGATGACTTTGCCCAGTCCTTGTTGTGGGCTTTACAAACGTATGTACGTGTAGGAGTGTGCAGCGGTGACCTGAGAAAGTGGCAGAAATGTCATACACTTCACTTGTGTGGCAGTAAAAAGCCCGGCTGTCTGGGGAGCCATCGATCTGACAAGTTATTACAGAGGAGCAGAGGCAGGAGGAGGCCGTCAGGAGCATGACACTGACAACAGCTGGGGATCTCTCGCTCTTCTCTCACTCCTTCACTGCCTTACTCTCTTTCCCTACACATCATGTTGCTTTCTCAAACTTCCCCTCTCTTTGCTCTCTTCTTTCTCTCTCTGCTTCTGCCTTTCTTCTTCCTTTCTTCTTCCTTTTCTCTATCCTACCTCCAAGCTAAGACACCTGCCTTTGCTCCATTTTCTCTCTCTCTCTCCCTATCTTTCTCTAGCTAGGTGAAATCTCTCTTTTCACCTTTGACCTTTCTCGCTCTCTGCCTTCTTCTCCAACATTTATTCTCTTTTTCTAAAACCGCTTTATCCTCTTTTCTCTTTCTCTAAAATTTGTTTTACATTATATTTTATTTTTTTGAGCGTTTGAGCTTTTATTTCAAGCCCAAACGCACAGACGTGTGTTTCCGTTTATTGTCCTCATGTTGGCTCTGGGGGGGGATTGGATGGTGCTTAAATAAGATATTATGTTCTTTAAAATGCAACTGAAGTCAAATATGTTTTTATTTTTATTTATTAAAGTGTTTATTACTAAAAAATGAAAAATGGGTATTTGGTAAAATAGAGGGGCTACTAACTGATGTTAGAAGCGCTCTTTTCCACACTAAATGTTTGGTCAGTATTTAACAAGCTACGGTATACGACAAGACTTGTTCATCTTTGAAAGTGTTATCACAAAAAGTCTACTATTTCCTTACCATGGCCTGCAGCTGAACCGCACCAAGCATTAATTCTCTGGTAAAGAAATTAAGGCTTAACACCACCAAGCACTTGTGCAGACGTTCATACAAACCAGCTGGAATCAGATGCACACAAAATGAATGCAGAATACACGGTTGCCAGTACGATGCATAAAATAAGACATCATTTAATCTCATTAGTATCCACTGAATATTGTGAATACTAAAGGTGGAAGTAGAATGATTGAATAGAAACTCTTTGCCCCTCAACTTGAGGACTGGGCCTTCCAGTTTATGCCTTGAGAGTAGATTTTTGGTCCCTGGTCTGAGGGGAACATGTTTCACTCACTTGCAGTCACAGGACTGGACTATCACCCGTGAGACATGAGCCAACTTGGACTGAGGTGATACCAGCCAGTCTAATTTATATTTGTTGGAAGTACTGTATATTGACAGGCCACTATGTATTTTATAACTGACTAAGGTGGATATTTTCCTGGCTTTTTTACATAAATTTCACAATATTCTTTTAAGAGGCTCACCATCTTACTATGTAAGCAGATGTCAACCTGTTCTCACTCCCAAGTCGTTACATGCACGCATGGTCCAAAGCCATAGTCGTCAGTCTGTGACGCACTGGAGTCCCTTTAGTGTCACAGTTCAACGTAGTAGGGGAAGCCCTGTAGTGTTAGTTTGACGGTAAAAGTACGATTTGAGAAAAAAAAAGTAAGGAGGTGGTTCGGGTGGATGGAGGGCGAGAACCCCAACTTTGAGCCAGGAGACCAGGGTTCGTGTCCCATCACAGGCCTTTGGTGTGAGAGACTCCGGTTCAATCCCCCACTGTGACCCATTCACCATTGTGTCCTTGAGCAAGATGCTTAACCGCTAGTTGCTCCAGAAGTGTGCGACTTCAGACACATAGCAGTTGTAAATCGCTTTGGATAGAAGCATCGGCTTAAATGAATAAGTGTAAATGGAATAAATGTGTGAAACAAAGTAAGCTTTATGCAAATATTGTTAATTACTTACCCGTTAACTGACATGTAGTTATTTTAACCCAAACCATGATCTTTTCCTAACCTTAACCAAGTAGTTTTGTTGCCTAAACACAACCAATAGTTTGTGCATAAACCTCAGCAGCAACATTTTACGACTTTAACACGCTGTTTCAAAAAGCAAGCATTTTATTTGTAAAGTGTAACCGGACGATGCATATTTGTCATTAACTTGACGTCGGATGATAGAAAGGGGTACCCAGGTTGTTAAAAGGCGACGGCAAAGGGCCTTGACCAAGCGTCAATGTGACGAGTTTGGAGTGAGAACGTGTTGCAGATGCATGTGTGGCAAGGCTGATGGTGGCGTTAAGAGGACTCTTCACCAGAATCTAACTATCCGACACCACCTGGGGACTTCCACCCCAGGAAATGCTCCATTTCTGCTTTGACTAACCCTTTATACAAAGGCTATACAGGTTTATTGAAGACAGACAGACATGGCTCCAAAGGAATAACTCAATAATTGGTAACTGGAAGAGCCTGAAAATAGGATGGTCAATAATGCAAATAAAATTATAATGAATATAAAAGTTTTATAAATTTGGCAAACAAGTTTTTATTTTTAAACATACTCCCAGTTATTGAATATTATTGTACCAAACAAGAAGGCAGAGTGGGCCAGGGCCAGCTGTGGAGAGGCAATCTAATTAAGGGTGTGCCCCAGGGGTGCACCAACTTACCCACCGCATGTGCCCACTGCAATTGATAGTCACTGCAAATCATGTCACTACCAAATCGTTCCCCAGTGCTGTTAACACTACCATCAGTGAAGGGACCCACACTAGCGTGCCTAGCCTCCACCACAAGCAGACCACTAAAACCACTGAAAAGTCAAAAAATACAAGTTAAATAAAATACAATAGACCAGTTGTTTATATCTAAAATACAAGTATAGTCAACTAGGGAGTGCTATCTGGAGGCACTACAGCCAGTGTACCAGCAACAATTGTTAAAATTGTAATTTAACAAAGGCAAAACAGCAGCTGACAACCTTAAAACAGTGCTCTGTACCGGACAATACATCACACCACTTCAGACAGGGAACCCTGGAATCAGCCAAACTACATAAAACACACAAGCAGCAGACTAAATGTCACAGAGGGTTACATGTGGCAACCTATAGGCAGGGAAAAGGCAAAGAAAAAGCCATGACAACACAGCTGCCTTAAATAAGCTCTGCTAATGAGGGGGTTTGCTCTGGGTGGAGCTAATTTGATGCTCTAGAGATGCGTTCAAGAACAGCTAAACACCACTACATATGTACAAATGACTAGTGAAAGGTGTCTCAGGGTGACGAACAAAGAGTCTGCTGGTTGCATAAATAGGTAACTGTGTGCCAACATGTTCGCCATATTAACTTTATATGGTGATAATATGTAAATGATGTTTGTTTTTGTTTGATTTTTGCAGTGTTTCTAAACAGGTGTGATTTTGTCATTTTTGAACTACAGTTGGCCTACTACCTACTTCTTTAAAATGCTAGATTTTCGTATGCGTAATACTTATTTATGACCAGTTGTCAGTGTTTTAAAATGTGTACAACTCATTGTAGTGTGAGACTCTTCATTCATCTCAGTTGCAGTGTGGTTGTCAGCTCCTCAGCTCCAGCCGGCCTGTATATCCAGCTGTCAGACAAACAGGTAGGAGGAACAGATGAGGTGTGGGGGTTACGGCCCCAGACAGATGAATAGCCCTCTTGATTGACGCTGGCCTTTGTGCACATCTCAGCACTGCTGCTGAGTCTGTTGCACAGTAATGTGTGATCAGAAGAAAAGGGCACCGGTTGCTCTGATCATCATTCTACCCCGCTCCCCTGTCACCGCCTCCCCACCCTCACGCCAACATCAACTGGACAGAATCAAACTTGACACCAGACACATATTCAACTAAGTCAGTTGAGCGTGGGAAGAGAGGAGAGTAAACTGTGGGACGGAGGAGAGAGATATTGAGATATTGCAGGTGAAGGCATTTCACTTGGCAACACACTTTCAAATTAAGTAGCAACTGGCTAATTAGAGTTTGATAAACTGCTGCCAATACATACCACACCAGTATAGGTATGTTTTATTTAAGATTTATGCCATGTTCTTTTAGATGCTTAGGAGTCTAGACTGTACTCTTTTTAATATCTACAAAGGCCCAACAATTCCCACCAAGGGCAAGCACCTGACGACAGTGGTAAGGAAAAATTGCCTCTTAATAGGCAGAAACCCACGGTGGAAAATATTACTTAATTAACCGAGATAGCAAAAAGGCAGATAAGGTAGCCTACCAGTCACTAAATAATGGTGGACAGGGTTGTCACATTGAGAATGCTTGCTCATACTCACCCTCCTGCCCACCCATAGGCGTATTTATCAACATGAATCCCAATTGTAATGTAAATACAGTGTTTCCCACAGAATGACAGCGTAACTGTGCCGAGAGAGAGAGAGAGAGAGAGAGAGAGAGAGAGAGAGAGAGAGAGAGAGAGAGTGAGGGGGCGAGAGGAGATGCTGGGAGAATATATGCGCTGTGCAGCGCTCTGTCATCAAATACGATTTAACCCATTTTAAATAGTAACAAAATCAATCAAAAATCAGCGTTGATAATGTGGCAGGCCGCCACAAATAAATCAGTGTGTGGGAAACGCCTACTGTAGAGGTTATCCAGCTGGATTTTTGCCTTTATTAAGGCGAGGGTGTCAGCATCTGTGACTGAAGTAAAATTAATGTGCTGAAAGCTGCAGTACATAATGTGAGGCTACACGCTGCAACATTATACTCACTTTGATCACGTTACAAGACCAGTAACAGCTCGCATGGGTCTCAGTTATTGTTGACAGTTTAAGATATATGCATATTAGCAAGTTATGGCATAAGAGAGAAAATGAATAGCTAATGGTAACTTACATGGTCATCAACCTCCTTTATCCGTCATGGTTGGTGATTTTTTTTTTTTTATTGTAGAAATCACTTAATGGCTTATTTCAACAACCCAAAATATAAAACGGTGTTGAAACAGTATTAGATTACAAAAAAGCCAAAAGAAAACAAACCAAAAGAAAGAAGGTAATTGTGAGTCTGTATTGCAAGGATCTTGATAAATGTGGTTGATGGATTTTATCGTTTGAGTTTGAGAATGTGCGCCGCTTTAAATGTTGCCGCCGCAAGGAACTGTGGGACGGCATTCTCTCCTTTCCTTTCCTAAAGGATGGTCCGGTGTACCATATGTTAAAGGAGATCTGAAAGGAAGCATTGAGGCACCTTTCCTTAGCTTTTAGAAAATTCGACCAGCTCTTATCATGGCTGCCACTTAAATACTTCAGGTTCACTTCACTCAGTTAGGAAATCTTCCTAAGCAAAAAAGACTTTCTGAACACAGCTTCAGAGTGGCTTGCCAAATTGCTGCGTTCCATTTACCTCGGAGGTCGGAGCTGGGGATGACACACCCGAGTTGACAGCGTTCCAGTTAACAAGTCGGTAGCACAATGCAAGTTTCACATGGAGATGCAAAATAATAGCAACAATACAAATATCAATAAAAAGAAATAATAGTAGTAATAATCATAGCAATAATAATAAGTAAAGCTGCAAGAAGCGTTGAACAGGTCCTCGCCCTTCTTAGCGCCGGAGGTTGCCTGACACAGTTCTGAATCTCATGAGTATCAGGCAATGCACAAAGGAGTTGCAAAACATGTGAGGTTTTGCTCCATATTGGACAATGTATAGTTTAGCATCCTTTTTCATGCCAAAACATGCAAATTGTTTGCATTTGTTTGGAAATAGAGCTGAATAGGCGGTGGGCCAAGGTTGAGTATCTTCTTTAGTTTTAGTAGATAATGATCCCCATTTAGGGAGATTATTTTATCCTTAATCAGATTCTGTTTGTTGTCACTTGAAATTCTTGCACATTTTTCCATAATCATGGGCTAGGTTGATAAATTTATCAGCAACCATGTGGCTCACTACTCTGAGCAAAATTATAAACGTAACACTTTTGTTTTTGTCCCCATTCATCATGAGCAAAACTCACAGATCTAACACTTTCTCTATGTACACTAAAGGCCTATTTCTCTCAAATATTGTTCATTAATCTGTCAAAATCTGTGTTAGTGAGCACTTCTCCTTTGCCAAGATAATCCATCCACTTTACAGGTGCGGCATATCAAGATGCTGATCAGACCGCATGGGTATTGCACAGTCTTAGGCTGGCCACAATAAAAGGCCACTCGAAAATGTGCAGTTTCACTGTATTGGGGGGGGGGGATTGGAAACCAATCAGTGGGACCACGATTTGCCTCACGCAGTACAACACATCTCCTTCGCATAGAGTTGATCAGGTTGTTGATTGTGTCCTGTGGAATGTTGTTCAAGGTTGTTCAGATGAGTGATGGTTGGCGTGGTAAACAGGGGAGACTGACCAGACTTAGAGACAGGTTCAATTCCTGTTCGTCCATTCAGATCTCCAGTTAGAAGCACATTTCCCTGGGCCTGGAAATTTCTGAATGGAAAGTTTCAAAAAAAGTCTTCATCAAAATAACGAAAATCTCCTGGGGGTATATAAATAGCACAACAATATTATATCTCTATCAGTTATACCTAGGGTTTGACCTAATCTTAACCATTCAGGGTTTCCAGTAAATTCAATTCAAATTTGCTGTATTGGTGTGAATGTCAAACAATAATAAGAGGTTCAGGAGTTGAGACCCTGAACCTCTGATTCCAGCAGCTTATATTAAATGAATACATTTAAAACAATCAAAATGAGCATGTATAGTGAGACAAATATGAAAACTACAACTATCTGTACACTCACAAATTTTACATGAATTGCATGAAGGCATTTACTGTTTTCATTAATATTACCATTGTACTGAGTACTTCTATTGCTATTGTTTCTATCTCTATTGCTACTGTTTCTCAAGTGAGAAGGTGTTCTGAGATCTTAGCTGAAGTAGCTGGTGTCACAAGGTGGTGTGTAGTTAAAGGTTTTAGGACCCAAACGCAGGACACGGATTCAGGCAGGTGAAGTTCAATTATTTATTTAACAAAAAGAGAGCACACTTACTGAAAGCGGTAGAGTCAAAGTAATCCAACAGAAACGATCCAACAGAAAATCCAAAAGGGTAATAATCCAAAAATCCACCGAACAAGCAGGGAACAGACAGGGCATAACACAGGACAGGAGACTGAGCATGATAAGCTACGATGACTGGACAGAGGCTGAACAGAACAAGTAAACATTTAACCAGGTAACAAGCAGGATCAAGACCAGGTGGAGGCAATCAGACCCAGACACACAGGCAGGTAGTCATCACAAGGGCAGAAGACAGAACACAGGTTACCAAACACAGACCATATCAAAATAAGACTGAACATATCATAATAGTAAATATAACAACTAATCCAGAACACAACCAGACGGATCACAACCAGATAGAGAACAAAAACCAATACTTAGCAGACCGGCAGACAGAAACCAAGACAACAGATACACAGGACTGAAAAACCAAAGCATAGACTAAATAATAAAACTGACTGAGAACTAAACTTGGCAACTGGACTTGGTTGAAGATACTGGAAGACGTTTCGTCCCTCATCCAAAGGACTTCTTCAGTTCTGACTGACTGGTGGGGAAACTCAGCTATTTAACCTCAGTGGGGTCGTTTGCCAGGATTGTCGATACTGCTGGTTCGTTAGTGCTCCTGGTTGCTGTAACGACAGTTGTTGTACCCGTGGCCAAGAACGACCATCGTTGGTATCTTTACCAACCATCTTTCCAATCATCTTTCTTGGCCTCAGGTGATCGGAAAACGACCCTACTGAGGTTAAATAGCTGAGGATGGATGAGGAACAAAACGTCTTCCAGTATCTTCTACCAAGTCCAGTTGCCCTTGACTTTAACCTTCGTTGGATAACTATGACCTGGATGACTGAGAATCTTCACAGACACATGGTGTGCAGTATCTCCATGATGTGTCCCAGCTCAGAGGTAGCAGGGGGAGGGACAGTGGCAGTAGACTGGGATACAACTGAAGCATAGCTCAACTGCTGTGGATAGGGAGGAGAACCAGGGCAGCTACTGCTGCATAACTCTGATGCTGTCGGTGCAGATTGGGACTATGGGGCAGCTAATGCTGCATATCTCTGCTGCTGATGGTGGGGAGGGAGACAAGGAGCAGATGCTCTGCTACTGATGCTGTAAAGTGGGTTGGTAGGCAGAGCTAAGGATGGGGAAGGTAATCTGATTGTGCTTTACAGTGGTGAGGTGGTGGCCTTGTAGGGAGTGGGAGGTTCAGGCTGAACTGTTGTGTCTACTCACAGCAACTCACTCCTAGAGTAGTGATGGAGGAGGTGATCTGGGGTGGTCTCTAAAGCTCCTAGTAGACGTAAGGGATGGACTGGGAGGACTGCAACGTGGGTGAGTCCCTACTGGCCATCTTCCTCACTGCCTCTGCAGTGTCCTCCTGAGAATCTGCTTCATTGCTTTGCCTTTGGTGCGCAGCTTTTAGACAGCACTTTCTTAACAGGAAAAGGCTTGTTTGTGTCAGCGAGCAGGTCTACTTGTGGGGCTTACTCTAACAAAAAAGATGTGCGAAGCCTGTCTTCATTTATTTAAAATATTAATAACAAAATTATATCATGGCAGCCATTTTAATTAACCAATAATGTTGTGTTCATCTCTTATATTATACTAATAAAGTTATTACTGTTAGTCTGAGTGGAGGGAAGCTGGTGTGGCCGGAGCTGGCTGTTGGCAACTGGCTGTGTGGATGTATCAGGAGATGCCAGGGTGTTGTTGGCCCAGATAAGACATAGGACAGAGACAAGGCAGGTCTTTTGGACCCTGGCAGGGAGAGTCTGTCATTGTGGGTACTGATGAGAGTTGCTCTGGTGTTGGACTCGCCTGGTGAAGCTTTTTTCTATATTCTCAGCCTCCTCCTTCACTTTTGTTACTAAGCATGGGCCACAATGTTCTCTTGTTTGAGTACCTCTAGACCTTACTCTGATCTCCACACCTTTGCTTTATGCATCACTACAGGGCACACTACTTCCTGCGCTGGCACTGACCATTGGCACTTGATGTAATTCATACGGGCATTGGACTGGATTTCATACATCATTTCAGTCTTCCTTTCTAAGGAGTCCTGTCTTCAGGGTGTCCTAGCAGTATTCAATCACGAAAACAATATAGAATCACCCAAGGAAGGTTAAAATAAAGGGCAATTGGACTTGGTTGAAGACACTCAAAGACATTTCAAGTTGCCCTTGAATTTAACCTTCCTTGGATAACTATGACCTGGATGACTGAGAATCTTTACAGACAGAATCAACTTTTGTCAAGTGACTAAAGTACCCTGCCTATTTCCACCATTAGATTGTGAGATTCAGTTGAAAGCACCAGAAAGGTAAATGAAAACTATTACTTCTAAGGTCAAGAATGAACTCACTGATATATCTTTTGGTACTTGAAGGAAACTAATAGTAGATAATGTACGTGGAGAAAATATCCCAGTACTGGTGCGTAAGGAAAGGACAGGAGGTCACTAAAAACACTAGTACTGAGTACCAGCAAATATCCACAGCAAGGTTTGCAACAGTCCAAGAACCATGAACCTGCCATTGACATTGTCATGTTGACATTTTTGTGCAGACTAGGGAAATCAAGATAGCATCACTGCTGTCTGATGAAGTTCAGATGCTGCGTACCTCCCACATTCATTATCCTTCTTTATCAGAGAGGAAGGTTGTTAATGGGTAAAAGGACAAGGGTGGGTGGATGAGTTTCATTATGACCATTTTCCTCATCACTGTCCCCCAGGTGGCACTAACTCAGAGGTTTGGCCAACTCCAGATTGAAGGGAAGGCCTGGCAGTGTTGGCATGCTGTCTTATCTGAGACTGTTCAGGTTTTGGTGGCAGATCACAAAAGGCTAGTGAAAGTCTTATTGTAACAATGATTTGTAATGGCCTTGGGAGGCACTGCCAATTCATGTTACCCTGCTGATTGCTGCATCAAATCAGAAAATGCTTGTATGGATTTGGAGCACTTGTTAACTGATCTGGATTCAAGCCCCAGCATGACCCATTATCATACAGACCTGTTAGATATGTATGGTATCTTGCTCTCAACTAAAGTGTCACCATTGCTTACTGTTAAACATATATGAAACTACTTCTACTAAACCTTTTCAGATATAATTGCTCCCTCTGTAGTGTTGCAGGAGCCACAAGCAGAACCTGCAGACTGGTTGTCCTATTAGTGATCATGGGGAAGTACACTGATCATGTCTCCACATCCTCCATTCTCCTAAAAGGGAAGAATGTCAAGCAAATCATTTCAATTATCAGTGCGCCTGTGGATTTGCACTATAAAAAGCAACATGTACAGCATGGCTATGAGTTTCATCAACATGGAGGGTGGTCCTTACCCGGTGCTGGTCGTTTAACTTGCGCTCAGTGGCAGCCATGTTTTAATCTACCAATGAAGGGTAGTTCCTTTAAAACAGATGAAAGACTAGATATGCAGTACTGCTTAAAATTTAATGTCAGATTTATAGACTTAGGCCTTTTCTTTCATGTATTAATAAGCCCACTGAACATCTGAGCTGAGGGATTATGGACTGAAATCAGCCTAAATATGAATAAGTCAGCTTGTGTTAATGTGATTTGGATCTCTGCTTTTCATCTTCCTAAGTGTCAGAGAAGGAGAGAGGGAGTCATTATAGAAATCGGGCGATGAGGTCCGCGCTATTTCAAACATACCTCCTCCCTGGTTTCTGTTATGCAGGCCCCAGCATTTAACTGCATAGCATTGGAAAGATATTTGTTGTTTTCTGCAGTAATTCTGTTGATTACATTCTGTAGGTCAGAAAGATTCTGGTAATTACAGTAGATAATTACATTAGTGTTAAACCATATTAAGCCAGTCCACTACACTTCATCTTCAAATACTTAATTATTACCAAAATTAACATTATTATTGTACTGGCCATCATAAACAGGAGGGATGTGTACAACGAGAAAAAACAGTTTCAATGTTCAGATATTAACCGGATAAAATTGTGAACCTATCCTTTAAGTTGAAGGTATTTTTAGATCACTAAAACTCTTTTAAGGCTTAGGTCAAAGAAAGATTGTACAAGGACGTCAGAATGCCACACGGCCATCTACCACCCTAACCTTCATGAACTCAGACCTCCCTGTGGAGTGTTTACAATGTGAAATTGGCAGTTGGACAACCACTTTACATTAAGGGTTCACCCACTTTTGGTTACTTCCAAATAAAGTGGATGGAAGGTCTAGGCTTAGCCCCACATGTTTTAAAATCCCAGAAAGACTCTATGTGGAGGTTGGTGGTTATTTGGTGTTTGCTCTATTTTTTATATAGTATGACCAATGTATAATCATTAAAGTATCTATTGTTCTATTTTAAAAACCTTGCGATTATTTTGTAAGAAACAATTACCATGTTTTAGCCATTGGAACATGATAAAGGCTTCATTAAAGCTGTACTTGTTGTAGATGTACTGTATTATGAATTTTATACTTTTATACTATACTACTATACTATACTATATTATACTACTTTTCAAAATTAAAATCAGCCATCCTAAAAAGCCTTTGCTTGCTGGCTTTTAAATTCCTCTAAAAGGTTTGTAATTTCGCAGACTAAACAAAAGTAGCATCAGTAACATCACAGGGTTTTTTTGTTTTTTGAAGATAGTCAGAAAAATAGTATGATCAACAAAGCCCATTCAAACTTAAACCAAAATTAGTTCAAGATGGCAGAAAAGCTGGGCAGAGACTTTTTTGCTCCATTCTACCTGGACTGCAGCCTCGACTGTAGATCCTGACTTCCTGGATGATGGGTGATGGACTGATTAATCTTGTGTCTAATTAGTAAGGATCTGTGTGTGTTGGTAGGGTGTTGTCACACTGCCCCAGTAGTGTATTTGTATCTGTGTGTGTTGGTGGTGTGTTGTCACATTGCCCCAACAGTGCCTGGAGCACCCCAGGCCCAACTTCAGCTTACCCCATCTCTGTGATACCCCCACCAGGTCCCACAGGGAGGCTTGTGCTGGTGGAAATCAGCGGAGATGGAGCTTTCAGGGGGCACAATGTGAACTGCAGAGCTCCTGTGGTTTTAAATAGAGTGAGTGCCCCCGGCTCAATTACTGTCTCATGGAAAGTGAAGGAGCCATAATTGAATGTGACACAAGCAAGCTGTGTGCACTTGGCTGTGGCAGCGCCTCTCACAGTCAGAACGCAGCTCTGACAGCGATCTGCTGCAATGTGCACACACCAACAACATGGATGTGCAACCAAATTGGTGGAGACATCATTAAAGCGGCACTAAGCAGGTTTTTTATGTAAAAATACACCTGTCCTATCATCCTGAGAATATAAGTGAAACAAAAGCAGTGAAGAGAAGCATTACAGGTTCACTGTATTTTCCCAAATTAAAACTGTGTCCGGTCTCATCTTAGAGCAGGAAGTAATGACTCCAAAACTAGTATGAACACACTATGTGAAAAAAAACCCCAACAGGGGTGACAAAATCCATCAATACTATGAGTACTTTTGGTTTTATTTTCAGTATTACGCCTCAGAATGTCCTATCAATATGGTTCTTATTTTCTTGGACCACTGCACTCTGATCTTTCCTTTTACATACATATGTTTTGTGTGTTGAAAACCTTTGTATTTATAGACAAAAAAATTCTAATGGCAAAATGGAGTGAAAACCAAGCTTGCAGCCTAAGGTTCATTAAGACACAATGCAATTTTGTTAAGTTAAGTTTTGGACAGTTTTTGACAAACTTTAACCTCAGTATGTTCCACTCAGCGTCCCGTGTCAATCAGAAATCCTTTGAATTATGGAAATATGTCGCTTTGGAAATCCTTTCTTTGGGACTCAAAGCATCATGAAACTCTTGCATGAGAAGAACTCCTGGATGTAAGAATGGGTTAAAGAGTCTGCGTAAGTATAGTCAGGTGTGTGTGTGTGTGTATGTGTGTGTGTGTGTGTGCGTGCATATATGTGACTGCTCACACTGCGGCAGGTGTCTGTCTGACAGGCGTGTGATGAGTTGAGCCCTGCATTGAGCCTGTCTAAGCCCAGTGACTGGGCTCCCTCTCTATCCCAATAAGCTGCCCTGGGTCTGCTGGGCTGATTCTGAGTCCCCCCCTCAACCCTCCACCTTTGACTGCACCAGTTGCTAGAATACCAATGACTCAATGTCCCTCACTTCTCACCGCTCCCTGCCATCTATGCATATTTGATGCTTGGTCCCCTGATCTGAATTGCACTAGTATTTTCAAAATTTCCTCTGTAACCTGTATAGAATACAGCTTTCCTTTAATGTTTAACAGTATGTGGGCCGGAACAAATACTTAAAGAGAAATTCCTGTTTTAGAAAACCTGTCATATTTAATTGTTTGGGCCCTTCATTCTATCTGTAATATTGTACTTGTAAGTCCTACAAATGCGGCACGTCACTAAAAAGTCGCAAAGGACAAGGAAAACAAGCAGATGGACAGGTTGGAAACAAGCCGCCTTGTCAAAACAAATCCAAACAGTAAAATTATTAACCAAATCAGTCTTTCTGGTTCATGTTACAATATGGCCAGAAATGAACACTGTTGACTCTGAGACTTTAAGACACGTCTCTGGAGCAACTAGGCGTTAAGTGCCTTGCTCAGTTTGGATGTGTCACTGTCACTATGTAGCATATGTAATTTACTTAACTAACTTAAGTTGTGTAACTTCACTTAAGTAACTAATCTACTTAGTTTAACCTAAACCATGATCTTTTCCTAAAACTAACCAAGTAGTTTTGGTGCCTAAACCGAACTAAACTGTGAACGTTTCACAACGTTAACCATGTGTTTTATTTTGAAAGTCTAACCTGATGTTGCATTTTGCATATTGCAGAAGGAACATTTGTCATAGCCCACATATATTTGGAACTAATCCCAGCTTGTAACTAGTATTAATCACTGATTTAGTTACAATACTCAGATTACAGATACAAGATTAAGATTTACATTTGTGTATGTACACAGGGCAATTCAAATGTATCTTTTCAAATAGCCCTTCTAGTCACACATGTGTACAGTCGACATATGCATTTCATCAGTGAGGTCAGAACGTAGGATTGTCTGCAGTGCAGCCCCTGGAGCAGTTTTGTGGGGTTTAGTGCCTTGCTCAAGGCAGTGTGATACCAGCCACCCTTCAGTCCCCCGCTCACAGCTGGAATACACTCTCCTGTCAGTGCAGGGATGGAACCCAATATTATATAAAATATAAGCCTCACACAACCTCACACTGTGAGACACACGCATTTCAGCCAGTTCACACACTCACACGCCACACCTTGTATGTCTCACGCTGAGAAGTAAGTTAAGAGATAAAGCCCTAAAAGTTGTCCCGTTGCATTCAATTAATGGACAATAATTTTTGTGCCGAGTTCATGGCTTTCCGTGTATCCTACTAAATACCAGACCCATTAAGCTGATCAAAAATTAAAATGTGTTGTTGCTGGGTAAACTCCGTGATCCCTGCAAGCACGTTGTTAGCCTGTGATCCATAGGCTATGATCAAAGATAGTGAAAGCAGCTGATGTTGGGGAATATAGACAAATTCGTGCTAAATGATTATTGATGCAGTCAAAAACTCTCCAACCTCTTTGCGGCCAGCTTTGGCTTTTTTATCTAGTGGTGAAAAACTAACTTAGGTCTATTCTATTCAAAAATTTAAAAGTGCTAATACCTCACTGTAAAAATACTGCATTGCAAAAGTTAAGTAAAAGTATGTAGGGCCTAAGTGGGCTTTAAGCAGGAAATGTAGAAGTAGGCTAGCCAATTAGAAATAAAAGTAGTCTACTCAAAGCAGAAAGAAAAATGTCCCATATGACTGTAAATAGTAGGGCTGACCCCAAATAGTCGAAGATTCGCTGCTTCGCTGGGCGGAGCCTGATTCGACTGTCAATCTCACAGTCAAAGCTTCGCGTTATGAAACGAGGATCATACCATTTTGTTGATATAAATATCAACATATAATGCTGTAAATAAACATGTAAAAAGAAAAATAGCTTTAAATAAATGTTTTTAAAGTGTGTGAATAAATCCTAAATTGTAACACAAACCCTTCGGAAGGGTGATCAGTGTGCATGTGTGGGGCGTAGCATGTATGTGTGTAGTGGCAGAAGAGGAACACTTACTGAAGGTATGAAGCCCCAGCTTCACTAGTGTTGTCCGCACCTCACAGGACATTGTGATCATTTATCACCATTGATGAACCACACAAAGAATATTTTAAACAGTAGTCAGGGTTGGGGAGTAACGGATTACATGTAACGGCGTTACGTAATCAGGATACAAAAAAAATGTAACTGTATTCCGTTACAGTACAGAAAAAATAGACGTAATCAGATTACAGGTACATTTTGTAAAATCGAGGATTACTCATGGGATTACTTTAAACACAAAGTTTCCATGAAACAGAAAACGCTGTGCTATTTGCTTCCATATATGTCTATGGTAAAAACCCAAAGCAAGGTAGGGACGTGTCGCAGGTATTGATTGGCGTTTACAGTCACCAGCAGCGGCAAATGTGTGTTCACGCCCCCACCCCATCATGCAGACTGCGGACTGGTTCCAGCTCCCAGTGAGTGAGCACGGCAGCTGGACCAAGACCGAGGACAGCATCCGAGACCGACAGAGGCCAGTTTGACCTCTGGGGATACAGTATGAATGTGGTTTTCTTATATATCTATTATATTATATATATATTTCTAAATATATAGGACTGCTAGCAGCACGGCTAACCGACTGAAGTAACCAGCCACAGATACAGGCAGATAGGTTACAGTTAAGAGTTTAGCAAAATGTAAAGCTTTTACAGAAGCTCTGTGTAAATCATCTCAGTAAGTTATGGATTCCCTGTTGGTCGTTGAGGCTGTGTTCGGTCCTGTTCATGCTGTGTTCTCTGGGAGGGTGCTCGCCCGGCTACGGTTCCCAATCAGGCGCCGTACCCCGTGTAACTTTATAACGTTACAGTCTATGGTAAACACTAACACTCCCCTGGTGCTCCGATCTCCCTGTATGGGCAGTGGAAGCTAATTTGACCAGTAGTTGCACAGCTAACTGAGCTAATAACAGCAGCTAGTTAGCTTGTTAACTAACTTCAGCAACAAGTAAAGCTATCTGTCCATCAGGAAACTCCGTGAATCACAGAGAGAAAACTAGAATAAATTTTCTTCATATTTCTAATATTTCTCCATCAAAAATGATCCAGTTTCACCAGAATAATTGTACCGGATTACATTTTTAAAGTAACCCTCCCAACCCTGACAGTAGTTGAATTAGACCCTTGAGGAACCGCGATGTGCATGCAGTTTTTTAATCGATTGTAATAAATTCTGAAAATAGTGAGTTGTCACAGTTACCCAGAGTGCGACACCTTCACAATGCTTGTTTTGTCAGTCCAAACCTCAAAATGATATGAAAATACATTAAAATGATCAAAAGTAAAAGCAGCAAATCTTCACGTTCGCGAAGCTGGAACCACAAAAAGTTTTTACATGAAAAATGACTAATACCAAACAGTTGCCTTTAATCCAGATGTTTCCTGTTACATTATAACATATTTGACTGCTCAGCACTGCTTAGCGTTTCCACTAATAGAGAGTAAAGAGAAAAATAGAGAGAGAGAAATCACAAATGAGCTGCTGATTATGCATCTTCAATGTTATTGAAAAAACCCCAACAACAAACATTTTACCTCAGATATCTTTTAATATGTTACATTTCTACCTAGACATTTGTATTATTTTTTCATATTCCTTTTGTGATCATCTTTTTATTGTTATTTTGCTACAGATATATATAAACAAAACACAATTAAAACATTGGCTACAAAACAACATGAAACAAAACAAAACAAAAAAAATAGTGGCCTGTTAGTCGTGTGATTAATGTACTGAAGACATGCTGAAGACTTACAACTACTTTACCATTCAATGATAGTGTTATTTGACAAAAATAAACGCAAACATACTTTTCTGTTTCATAGATTACTCCCTGAAGCAGGTTTCAAGTCTCTAAGTTCTTTAGGTCTATTTAAAAGATTCTTTCCTAACATTCATCCAGTGTAAGTGGACGTGCAAAATATATTCCAGTTAATATGTTAAGTTAATATGAGCACTTCACAGCCTGTGTTAACCAACTCAAGCGGATATCTTTAAAAGTTAGTCTATTTAGTAGAAAATTCTCTCTTTGTGGTTCTCAGTATGTCCTTGCTGAGCTGAATAAAGAAGGGGAAAGACTAAATTTGGAAGAAATCTACTTAATGTAGTTAACTCAGACTGCTTAAGCCTCATACTAGCTTTGGCTACATTTAGGAATTTTTTTTTCTACTGAACAAAGACTGTGGATTTTTCCCTATCACTTACAGTAGAAGCTGTACAGTTGATACAGTTGTATCTTGACTTAACTTTTAGAAATATGCTTATTCTGTTATTTTCCAAGAGTGAGGTGAAAACTGATAAATAATATTAGTAAGTAATCAGGAGTAAAATTATGCTCTAATAAAAATATCACCCCCATCACGTCACTCAACACTCATACATACATATGTACTGTAAAGTAAGTGTTTTAGTAGGTCTCTTTTACAGAATATATGAACAACCCCGGCACCCTGTGGTTTTGTAGTTTGCATGCACGGGCAGCATATCTGTTGGTCTAACAATAAGAAAATGCTGCATTCACAACAATATGAACAATAGCTGGGAACAGTGAGCCTGTGAAATGTTTATTCAGCAAATTAAAGAGTAATGAGTAGCCTCCTCCAATGACTGAGACCACATTACTAACATGCTCTCAGTCAAAGGAGGCTCTCTCCCAGGTTTAATGGGTTACTTGGGTAAACATAAACAACACCATAATGAGCTAAGATCCATATTTTCCTCATTTTCTGTTGATAAGCAAAAATGGTTCTGGTAAGCAAAATTAGCCCCACGCATCTTTAGGCAACAAGATGAACACACATACTGTGGAGTGCACAATGCTCGTACACACACATGCTTTCTGAGCTGTTTTTCTTAGCCTACAATTATCACCTTTACAGAGCTCATTTTCACTGTAACTCACACTCAGGTTATCATTTCTCCTCTATCTCCACTTCCACTTCAGCCCCGTTGTTCCTCCAGTACTGGGAGAGGTGCAGAGGGGAGGAGGGGTGAAGGCGGCTGTAGAGTTTGTCTCCTTAACCACACAGCTGGCGATGCTCTCATAGTGGCTTGTTTTCACTGCTTCATCAAAAAAACAAGGATCACAACTTTGTCTGCAAAAGACAAGCTTGCAATGTCATCATATTTACTGCCATGCAAGTGGAGTTTTTGTTCACACAATCTACATTTTGCTTAGGCAGCCAAAAGCAGCCTCTTCTCCTGGGCAGCGGGTACATTAAGAGAATGGGAGGTGAAATCCATCGCCTATTAAAAGTGAACATGGTGTGGAATGTGGGGGATAGGACTCTGTGGCATCCATTCAGCACTAATTTTAAATGTTCTTTTTGTTTTTTTTTATTAGCTGGATATTGGATCAGAAAGCTCCCAGTCATTATATCATGTGCTCTGGATGAATTTATCTAGATTACATAATTGGGCTCCCCCCGTGCGAGGTAGTGGCTGTCTCTTTACCTGTATGAAGAGGATGATTAGTTTTGCTCTGCACAGGGACAGTCAGCATCTCGACTCACAGCTAGAGCCTGATTGAAGAAGCTCAGACCTGGAATCACTAGCAGCGGGAGAAAAGGCCTTGAGCTAATAGAGCATCACTGGAGCCACTTCAGATGCTCAACCAATTTACCATATTAAGTCGCTTAGTCACATCCACTTCCCCGTAATTCATTCACTGCTAATGCCCCGACGCTGTTTGGGAATTAAGGTTAATCATCTCCTTATTCATCAAAGCCGAGAGGGCAATTACTGCATGGAGTGCAGGGGTGGCTCTGGCTGGAGAGCCACAGCTTAGTTTTTGTCATCACACACTGTGGACGTTGTAATTACATCATAATAAAGTGCAATTAGTTAATGAATGGGAGCATATGCTGCTAATGACAAGCAGTAATCTGGCTGCATCTTTGCCCCTGTGCATGTACCCCCTCCTCTGAATCGGTGACACTCACACTCCGAGCTGTGGATGTATGCTGTTCAGCAGGCTCAGGACCTTTTAGTAGTGTGAGTACCACCCAGTGTATGATGTGTGAAATCAATCAGTCATTGGGTGATTGGTAGCAGTGAAACGGTAGTTGATAAGCAAAAGGTTAATTTATCCCAATAATGAAACTGTAGTATAGCCTATAGTAATTGGCTAAATGCTTGCTGCATCCCAGTTGCATACATTAGTATGTATAGCAGTAGTAGCAGTATAGAGAATGTCTGTCTGTACAGAATATACAGTATTATTCCCAAATGTCTACACTTACACTACATACAGTTATTGCAGCAATACATTATAAGCATATTTTAAAAGACAAAATCCATATAAAAACATGTGTGGCATTGACAGACACTATTTTTTAACAAAACAATGTTAATTAATTTTTAGTTTAGTTTGTTTCTGCCTCACCCCTTTAATATCTTCATCCAACATCAACCATCTGTCTTTCTTTCCATCAACTGCAAGTTATGAAATAAAAGTCCAAAATACAGTCTAAAAATGGCCTTTAAAAATGTGCATGAATGGTTTTGGGTGATAAATTCTTTAATTAATTAATTAATTAATGCTCAATGCTCAAAACTTCACTTACTTTGCTGTCAAGCCAGTGAACTATCAATTTGAGAGTGGCATACTCAGTCAGACGCAGAGGTGGTTTTGGTCACGGGGACACGCTGGACAAGTGTTTAACTGGGCTGCTCTAATCAGTGTTGATGGAGTGTGAGGAGGGATGCTAATCTGGGTCACTGCATATGTAAATGCACAGCTGGGATCTTTGCAGTGCCAAAACACATCAGCCAGGGTGTCTGAGTGTCACCAAACATTAGCTCCAGCACAGCGAGTGGACAGGCGCGATAAACACACCTACCCACATACCTGCGATCTGCTGCTGTGTCAGTATCAAACTTTCTACCAGTCTCGGTGGACTGCAGTCTCAATATGCAATGCAGCTACACACACATGCCATCTACAGATACATGTCATCAAAATACATTTTTGGAGGGCTTAAAGGGCTGAGTTAAAGAATATTTTGATAGATTTCTGCCCCCACCTCAATAATTGAGGTCCTCACAGGATTAAAAAATGACTTTTGAAAAATGAAACACCAAAAATAATCCGCAAACCTCACTATGAACAGTGTTCCATTGCATATATTGAATAGACTTAACCATTGCTTTGCAATTTCTTACTTCACAACTTGCATGGGTTAATGTACAGGAAGCCAGCCAGTAGCCCAAAGGTATCCCAATTATTACACAGCTTTGTTCAATACTATGACTGACATTTTTTTTTACCTCTGTTGTTTTGTTATATTAAGTTGTATTTCTACTCCACACTAATCATTTGGCAATTTTTTAAACATATGCAATAAATACAGGCATAGATCAGCCAACTTAGATTAGAAACAAAGACCAATACCCAGCAATACCCAGCATCTCTTTAATTTTAACTTATTTTGAGAGCAAAATTATAATTAGCGTAGATTCAAGGCTGACTGGAACTGCCAACTTTGCTGTACAAGTACCTAGCTGTTTCTATTATTACAGTTTTGTATTGTTGTTTATTATTACAAAATTGACATTGCCTTAAAAACACACAAACATGTCTATCAAACATTAGCCTATTTACCCACCGAGTAGACACTGAGCCACATTAGCATTCACTTGGAGATATGTCTCTGTTGACTTATTGAATGTAAAATCCAATTTTCAGTCTCTTTCTAGCTCTCTTTTGTTCCCTACCATGTTCTGAAAAAAATTCTGTTTCTTAGTTGCTAAATGATCCACTACAGTAGGTTCACAAGCTAGTCACTAACTTTCTTTGTCTGCTGTATGGTTTTTCAGAGCTTTAAAACAGTGAAGTCATGGGCCATTAAACCAAAACAATGAGCTGAAAGAAGCCAGAACCCTTTGAAGAGCTGAGGGGAACTGCATATTTGGTTGATAATTGTTTGTGGTATAATGTCACCTTCCACGTTAAACTCATTTAATTGTTAATATAAAAATATTAATTAGTCCAGCTTTAAAAACATGCAGCAGGAGCTTAGCTCTTGGTTTTGTGGTGAATGTTAGAGAAAAAATGTCAGGGCTAGCTGTCCCTCATCAGAGCCTCTTCTTGTGTCTGAAGTGCTGCCATCAGTGGCCACTTGAGCTACAGAGGGCTGTGTCACTCAGTGCTCCCCTGAATTGTATAGAGAACCCCAAGCAGCACTAATTACCTCAACAGTTTTACCCTGCCAGGGTACACACAGTGTACTGCACAGTTTTAGAAATCTCCCATAAAATCAGTATTGAATCATACTGTAGAGTAGATCCAAATGGGCAGTTTGAGTTTTGATGTACAACTGACACCAATATTTTTATACTGAAGTCACTCAGACCTAATTAATGGTGCCAGTATTTAATGTCTTTGTGACAAATATTTTTAATTTACCCCAGATATTTACTCTTGGCAGAGGGGACATTTGAATTTCCATTGAAACAGCACTGCTGTTAGTGATACAAACCCTTCGGTCAGCAAGAAGGGATGCCCAGTCATCAGTTTTCATCTTGGACCGGTTGGCAGACTTTGACGCACGTCATTCCACTTTTCAATATTCTCCACTTGCGGTCTGTTGCTGCTTGCATTAAGTTTAAGTCACTAATTTTCACCTATAAAGTGGCCACTCGCAAGGTACCACCTACGGTAGGGAATTCAGGTAGGTCACCTTTCAGGTCTTCTCATTCAGTAAGATCTGCAAGTGAGAGATCAGTAGTCTTAGTGTCACTGCGAGACAGGAAATCTCGATCCAACTCTTCTCCTGCGTGCTCCCTTGGTGGTGGAATGACTTACCAAACTCAGTGCAGTCAGCAGAATCCCTCTCTGTCTTCAAAATAGCTTAAAGGCCTATGTCTTCTGAGGTTATCATTCATCTATTATGCTCTTTCTCTTATATGTTACTTCATGCTTGCAAGCCTTTTGGCAATTGTGTCAGGTGGAACATGGAACTGAGTGTTGAGTCACTAAATCTCAAAGGCTTCTTCTTGATTTATCAATCTATCTTGGATTGTTCCTCATTTGAACACCACTTTGGACAAAAGTATCTGCCAAATGAATAAATGTAAATGTAACACTCCATAAATTCATCCAAAAAAGTAGTAAATAAATATAATATAATATCTGGCCAATTTGCCTTGTTGAATTGATTTGATTTGGTTGATTTTGGTGCCAATAAATTCCAGCAAAAATGCAGATTTACCAGCAGTAAGGTTAAAAGGACTATGTAACTATTACAATTATTGCATTGCTTATCAATTAGTTTGTATTGTGGTTCTGAAAGTAAAAACCTTGAATCAATTGCACTTTATTTACAATACATATGTGCAACAAATATAAGGAAATAACATAAAAACAATACAAATTGTCTTAACAGTGACAAAGCCATGTGGCCATAGCTGCCAATAGACCACCCACTAGACAAACATCAATAATAACGTAGTGTAACTAAAAACTTTTCTAAAACAGTAATATTATTACGCCCGACTGTGTGGCAGGTCAGCGGCACCGGATCATATGTTGTTCATGTCAACTGATAGCCAAAAACTAAAGGAAGAAAGGAGAACGAGGGAGAGAGGCGTTCTTTCCACAGCTGTAAGTAGCTACTGCCATTATTGTGTCAGTCTAAGATGCAAAGAACATTGTCGTCTAGTGTAAACTCTGTGCGACCAGCAAAAAGCTTTCAACCGTGAACACTTCTACATCTGATTTATAGAAGCATCTGCTGAAGCAGCACAGCAACGTGAAACTTACAGAAAGAAACTCCGGCTGCTGCTGTCACTGATGCTTGGACTCGTCGGGCGAGAGTGGTGTTAACGTAACATTTTGTAAAAATACTGAATACTGCTCTTATAAATAGGCTACATGTGCAGAAAAACAGCTGTTCAAAAGTTGGGATTTACTTGCTTTATTTTTTTTATTTCAGCCGTAAAGAAACGTTAGGCCTATATGTTTTGTAAAAAACACACTGCTTGCTGCTGTTATGAATATGATAGTAAGTTAAAAGGTCGGTAAAGACCGCTTTTTTGGGGGGTGAAAGGGGTGGCAGTGAAAGTAGAGTTTCCCATAATTATTGGTTGGATAATTATCAACGCTGATTTTCAATTTTTTTACTAGGAGTTTTTTAAAATCGTATTTGATTGAGGAGCTGCACTGAGGAGCATATATTCGTGCGCCTCCTCTCGATCCCTTGCTCTCTCTCTCATGAACACCGATGCACAAACCTGTCCAAAGTTTGAATATAGCTGGGCTGTCAATATGAGTGAGTAATAAGTAAAGTAATATTATTGCTTTTTTAAGGAGTAATAAGTAACTAGTAATATATTACAATTTCTGAGTAACTTGCCCAACACTGGTCAACAATGGGATTTGATCTTCTTCTTCTTCTTCTTCTTCTTCTTCTTCCCGTCACTGTTACAGCTAATGTTCTACATACAGCCACCTGCTTTACCTATAGATAACCTAAAGTTAGTTAGGATTTACCTCTGTAATACCAAATTGGGACAAATTTAATCTTAATTTAAGACTTAAGATAGCAAGTCTCTGTAATACGGCCCCAGGTCCCAGTTTGGGTTTAGGAGGCAGACACCATCTCCACATTTAAGAGTAGGTTTAAGACTTTCCTCCTTGATAAAGCTTATAGTTAGGGCTGGCTCAGGTGAGTCCTGAACCATCCCTTAGTTATGTTGCTATAGGCCTAGACTGCTGGGGGATTTCCCATGATGCACTGAGCGATTTTCTCCTCTTCTCCCTCTCTATAAGTATGTATTCTTATCCCATGTTACAAACTCCACTTCTTCCCTCTCCTGTTGTTTTGAGCCTTCTTGTCCCTTTCCTTTTTCCTTCTCCTGCAGGTGTTTCTGCCTCCCAAGCGGTAGAGTCTGGATCTATATATGCAGGCCATCTACTACCCCTATGTTGCTGATGATATCCGCTGCTACAGTTATTATTAGGGCCTGAGCATGGACTGAAAGTGCGAAGAACTTTTTCTTCCCTTGCAATGCTTTTTTGAGGGGCTTAGGATGGCTTGGGATGTACTGCAAAGTTCTGCAGCTATTGGGCTCAGGTGTGGTCAGGGCGCTCTAAATTTCACATTTCAGTTTTTCAGAAAGTCAGCCATTTTGGATTTCTTGCTTAAATTCACAGTATTTCAACACGTTTGAGGCCTTCAGGATGTTCAAAAAGTCACAAAACATTGCACCTATAGTTAATATTTGGGCTTGGGGCCACCAATTCAATTCAATTCAATTTTATTTATAAATCACAACAACAGTTATCTCACAGCACTTTTCATAAAAGAGCAGGTCTAGACCGTACTCTGTGATGATATTTACAGAAGCCCAACAATTCCCACCAAGAGCAAGCACTAGGCGACAGAGGCAAGGAAAAACTTCCTTTAAGAGGCAGAAACCTCGAGCAGAACCATGGCTCAGGGTGGGCGGCCATCTACCTCGACCGGTTGGGGGTGAAGGAGAGAGAGAGAGAGAGAGAGAGAGAGAGAGAAAGAGAGAGAGACGACAAGAGAGACGACGAGAGAGAGAGAGAGAGAGAGAGGGCAAGAGAGGAACAGAGAGAAAAAAAGAGGGATGGAAGGAGAGAGAGAGAGAGAGAGAGAGAGAGAGAGAGAGAGAGAGGCAGCCTACACAATATACACACAGAGGTACAGACAGTAAAGGTGATGTTGCTATAGACTAAATGAAAAATGGTACAGATATTTATAGTACTGTTAATGATAATAATCGTAATGTTAATGATTATAATAACAATAATAACAATACGACTAGTAACAATAGTTGTTGCAGCAGAGGGTGTTGAGCAGGAACACGGAGGCAGCAGGTGACCCGCAGCCACAGATCCAGGCTCCACAGCTCCAGAGCCAGAAACACCTGCAGGAAGTGATAGGAGGAGAGAGGAGAGGGACGAGAAAGCACAAGACTACCGGAAAGGGGAGAAGTTGTGTTAGTACATGCAATAATGGGATGAGGTTGCATACAGAGGGAGAGAAAGTAGAGGAGAGAGGAGCTCAGTGCATCATGGGAAATCCCCCGGCAGTCTAGGCCTATAGCAGCATAACTAAGGGATGGTTCAGGACTAACCTGAGCCAGCCCTAACTATAAGCTTTATCAAAGAGGAAAGTCTTAAGCCTGCTCTTAAATGTGGAGATGGTGTCTGCCTCCTGAACCCAAACTGGAACCTGGTTCCACAGGAGAGGAGCTTGATAGCTGAACGCTCTGGCTCCTAGTCTACTTTTGGAGACTCTAGGAACCACAAGTAACCCTGCATTCTGGGAGCGCAGTGCTCTGGTGGGGTAGTAAGGTACTATGAGCTCTTTAAGATAAGATGGTGCCTGACCATTAAGAGCTTTGTAGGTGAGAAGAATTGATTTTAAATTCTATTCTGGATTTTACTGGAAGCCAATGCAAAGAAGCTAAAACAGGAGAAATGTGATCTCTTTTCCTGGTTCCTGTCAGAACACATGCTGCAGCATTCTGGATCAGCTGAAGAGTCTTAATGGACTTTTTCGAGCAGCCTGATAATAAGGAATTGCAGTAATCCAGCCTAGAAGTAACAAATGCATGGAGTAGTTTTTCTGCATCATTTTTAGACAGGATGTTCCTGATTTTCGCAATATTACGTAGGTGAAAAAAGGCGGTCCTTGAAATTTGCTTAATGTGAGACTTAAACGACATGTCCTGATCAAAGATAACTCCAAGATTCCTCACAGTGGTGCTGGAGGCCAGGGCGATGCCATCAAGGGACCCCTGACCACACTCTCTATATCTTTTTTTGCCATCAAACTTCTAGGGACGCTCAAAAACTCCTGAAATTTGGCACAGGGGAGCATTTTGTTGTCTGATATGGTGCTGGGGAATAAGTGTGAAAAATGTCTCAATAGCGCCCCCTACAAAATGTCAATAAAGCAGCCACAGGCTAAAGCTTCCCCTTGATGTACAAAATTTGAGAGACAGCTGTATCATCTCTAGGCTTAAAAAAACCACTTGGAGCCATACCCTAAACCTAACCCACATGTTTGAAAAGAGTCCCTGTGAGAGGACATCTACATTCCAGTTAGGCATTATAGTCAACGCGCCATCTACTGGCACATTTGGTCAAGTACTGTACCTTCTGTGTTAAAGTGTGTGAGATGCATGAACGATTATCATGGCTAACTGAATTAAAATCTTGTCTTCTGTATTTCTTGCAATATGTGACTTTGAATAATGCACCACATTTATTTTTTTATCATAGATACGATACACATCAAGTAAGCGCTCATGTCCATGAACAAAATATGCAATGACTGTTGCTGTGACTGTTCATTTTAGAGCTTCTTCTGCCTTGAATTTGCTCACCACCAACACATCAAAAGAAAGAAGATTTTCTTTCCAAAAAAGTCATAAAACAAAAATTGATGAATCTCAAAACTGATGTTACTTTGGTAATTACCACGGATGGAAGTAACAAATCACTCTTGTCTGCGCTTGTTTTTGTGCTTTCTTGAGTATTAAAAAATTGGTCAGTACTTTTTATTTTTTAAGTATTGTCACTTACGACATTTGTTCATGCATTATTGATTGTTTTTATTTTGTTTTGTTGCTATTTCTTTGTGTATTTGTTTACATTGTAATCTTTTCATGTGTAATCATTTTACTTATTTTCTGATCTTTATTGGGCTTGTTTGTCCTCTTCTTGTTTTATTACTGTGTGGTTATTGTTTTTATTATTGTTGTTTTGTGTGGACCCCAGAAAGCTTTGTGATTGTGATTTTATGATACAAAATGATTGTACACATAGAAGTTTAAAAAAGTAACTTCCACTAGCAAGCTTGTATATTGCTTGAGGCAAATTGCTGTATTTCAACTTTTAAAACTGCTTTTCCACATAACTGCATTTAAATAAGATGATCTGGGTTATTGTAATGTGTATGTCATGTCATGTATGTCATGTACATGTCAATTTTGATTTGTCTGTTTCTTTTGTTGCTGTAACACTCTCTGGGGATCAATAAAGTGATGTCTATCTTATCATACCTTCCAGTTTGAATGCATTGGCAGCTTGTAAAAGTTAACATTCAAAGGTAGAATCATTTAGTTTTAAAAGAAGAACCATTGCAAACAAAATAGCAACTTCTGAATTTGAAATTTCACTTCGATTGTGTACCAAATCTGACCACAACACAGGGAAGTGGAAAACTTAAAACCTAGAAATGACTGTGATCATTTTGATGCAGAATTTGCCTCCTGGACATATGTGGTTTAGCACTTGTTTTGTAATTGATCATGACAGATGTTGTGAATGTAAGCATGGAACAACATGCTCTTTAAGATCTTTAACAGCCTGGTATCCAAAGTTAAAAGCTATGTGTCCAAGGTTAAAAGTTGGCCAAGCTCTCTTCGGCTAAAACCAGTACTCTGCCAAAAATCTGTCTTGGGTCAGATCTCCCATCCAGAGTGTGGGCTGTGTTAGTGCACAGAGTCAAGGTTTTACTCAGCGAGTCTGCTAGTCAGGGCCTCGGGCCTTGGCACTCCTGATGGCTGCTGGCCGCTAGTAACCCCTCCTCCTCCTCTTCCTCCTGTTCTTTGCGAGTGCATGGTGAGGATCTGGCAGAGTAGAAGGACCCCGGCCTTGCAGACTTTGCTCCTTCCTCTTAGTGCTCACCACCCCCCCGCCCCCGCCACCACCACCCCACATCCTCCTCTTCTGCTCTCCCAACATACCTCCCATCTCCTCTGTTAAAGCAATGCTAATGCAGAGGTCAGCAAAGCAGTACATGGCTTTCGGAGGCCAACAGCTCCCGAGGAGGTGCTTTTGATTTTCAACTCCATTGAGCTGCACTTATTCAATATTTACTCTCCAAGACCTCTGCATTAATTTTACACTATACTTCTAAGAGGCCCATCTAAAAAAACCCTGCAAAGGGCCTTATGCAGCACTCCTAACACCCCCCCCCCCCCCCCCCCCCCCCCCCCCCCCCCCCCCCCCCCCCCCC